>NW_007737163.1:23574-29652 GCF_000696425.1 Galeopterus variegatus
TTTTACAAAAAAAAAAAAAAAAAAAAAAAAAAAGAAGTATTTGTGTTAGTTTTTCTTTAAATGTTTGGTAGAATTCAGCAGTAAAGCCATCTAGTCCTGGCCTTTTCTTTGTTGGGACACTTTTTATTACTGATTCAATTTTGTTCTTGTTATTGGTCTATTTAGGTTTTCTATTTCTTCTTGGTTCACTCTTGGTAGGTCATATGTGTCCAGGAATTTATCAATTTCCTATAGGTTTTCAAATGTATTGGTGTATAGTTGTTCACAATATCCTCTAATGATCCTTTGTATTTTAGAGGTGTCAGTTGTAATGTCTTCTTTTGCATTTTTGATTTTATTTATTTGGGTCTTTTCTCCTTTTTTCTCAGTCTAGATAGTGGTTTTGTTGATTTTATCCTTTCAAAAAACCAACTTTTTGTTTGATTGATCTTTTGTATTACATTTTTAGTCTCGATTTCATGTATTTTTGCTTTGATTTTTATTATTTATTTTCTTGTACTTATTTTGAATTTTGTTTGTTCTTATTTTTCTAGTTTCTTGAGGTGCATTGTTAGGTTGTTCATTTGAAATCTTTCTGTTTTTTTGATGTAGGTGTTTATTGCTATAAACTTTCCTTTTAGGACTGCTTTGGCTGTGTCCTGTAGATTTTGGTATGCTGTGTTTCTGTCTTCGTTTGTTTCAAGGATTTTTAAAATTTCCTTATTAATGTCTTCTTTGACCCACTGGTTATTCTGGAGCATGTTTTTTAATTTCCATGTTTTTGTGTAGTTTCAATAGTTCGTCTTGTTATTGATTTCTGGTTTTATTCTGTTATAGCCAGAAAAAATACTTGATATGATTTCAGTTTTTCTGAACTTGTTGAGCCTAGTTTTATGGCCCAGCATATGGTTAATCCTGGAGAATGTTCCATGTGCTGATGTAAAAAAAAAATGTGTATTCTGTAGCTGTTGGATGAAATGTTCTATAATGTCTGTTAGGTCCATCTGGTCTATGGAGCCATTTAAAACAATTTCTTTGTTGATTTTCTGTCTTGATGATCTGTCCAATGCTGAGAGTGGGGTTTTAAAGTCCCCAGCTATGATTGTGTTGGCATCTCTTTCTCCTTTTAGATCTGATAGTATTTGCTTATATATCTGGGTGCTCTGGATGTGGGTACATATATATTTATAATTGTTATGTCCTCTTGCTGTATTGATCCCTTTATCATTCTATAATGTCCTTCTTTGTCTCTTAGTACAGATTTTTTGATTTAATGTCTGATTTGTTCAATATAAATATAGCTACTCCTGCTTTCTTTTGTTTTCCATTTGTGTGGAATATCTTTTTCCATCCCTTCACTTTGTCTTTGTAAGTGAGGTTTTTTTTTGTAGGCAGTGTACATATGGGTCATGTTTTTAATATATTCAGCCAGTCTATATCTTTTAATTGGGGCATTAAATTTGTTTACATTCATGGTTATTATTGATATGTGAGATCTTACTCTTGTTATTTTGTTGGTTTTTTGTTATTTATTTATTTTTTGTTTTGTGTATTCTTTTTTCCTTTCTTCCTCTCTTATTGTTTATCCTGCAGTTTGGTGGTTTTCTGTATCGGTAAGGATTGATTCCTTTCTCTTTCTATTTTGTATATCTATTCTGCCAGTAAGTTTTATATTTTCAGAAGTGTTGAGGGTGAGACTTCCTGGCCACTTCTTCAGCAGAGTGCAGATGCACTTCAGTTCTGCCAAGCTGGGGGTGTGTACTTTAGGGTAGGCACCCGTTGGATGTTTTTCCAGGTTGGGAGCTTGGGTACACCAAATTCAGCCCATTGGCAGGGGGGGAGTTCTGCCGGTTTGATTTCTGTCCAGGGATGTGGGGGTGTGTTAGTTAAGCAGGCCTGATATTGGCTGCTCAAATGTGCAGAACAGTGGTCACAGCTGCTCCTTGGTCTGGGCTTCAAGATGATTGGATCAGGGTGTTGTAGCCTCTCCTTTGAGGGCACTGATATGATGATGGAGCCTTAAGGGTGGGGAAGCACCATGGCTACTGGCCCCAAGGCAGGATGAGCTCCCATAGTGGCTCTGCTTTGGGTTGGCTTGGGTCATGAGGAAGGGGAATGGGAAGTGCAGAGTATGTGCTCTACTTCTAAAGAAATGCTGTGTGTGTATTCTAGGCAGTTCCCAAAACTTGGCTCTGGGCCTGCAGCGGCTGTGGCATCCTCCTGCAGTAGGAACTGCAGGTCTCTGTGATAAGGATAGGGGTTGGTATGGACCCTCTTTCTACCTTTTCCCTGCAAAGGAACATCTCTCCTGCTCCAATCCTGGTGGAAGAGATTTGGCAGTGAGGATGTGTGCCTCTCTTTCCTCTCTATGCTGCTATCCTGGGCTCTTGTGCTCCACAGAGGTCATATCAGTCTCCTGCCATAACCCTGTACTCTCCCAAAGATGCTTCCATCAATATGTAGCTATCCATTAGTTGTTTTTGTTTTTTCCTGTGAGAGGGATGCACCCTGGGTGCCTCTAGTTAGCTGTCTTGCCCTGCCTCCCCCTGCCCATTTAAATGGATGATGTGAAACTTGATGGAGTTTGGATGTGTTGTCCCCTCCAAAACTCATGTGGAAATTTGATCCCCAATGTGGCAGTGTTGGAAACTGATTGAGACATGGTGGCAGATCCCTCATGAATGGATTAATGCTCTCCCTGAGGGAGGGGGGGTTAATGAGTGAGTTCTCGCTCTATTAGTTCCCATGAGAGCTCATTGCTTAAAAAGACCCTGGCACCTCCTCTCTCTTTTGCTTTCTCTTGCCATGTGATCTGCTTGCACCTGCTGGCTACCTGCCACTTTCTGTCATGAGTAGAAGCAGCCTGAGGCCCATGCCAGATGCAGCTGTCCCAGAATCATAAGCCAAATAAACCTCTCTTCCTTATAAATTACCCCATATCAGGTATTTCTGTTAGAGCAACACAAAACAGACTAAAACAGAAAATTGGTACCAGGAGTGGGGCTGCATTGTATCCATGCCTTTGGTCTTTGTGAAAGTTGGAACTTAAGAGTTGTGAGCCAGAGCATTTGGCCAAAGAAATTTCTAAGCAGCAAAGCATTAAGGAAGCTGCATGGTTGCTTTTAAGAGCCTATTCTGAGTTATGGTGACAAAATCATGATGTAAAGCCTGAATTTAAAAGGGAATCAGAGTGTAAAGATTTGGAAACTTTGCAGCCTGGCCATGCAGTAAAGAAGCAGAGAGCCGAAGAACAATGCAAGGGTGAAGCAGATAAACTGGTTGCTAAAGACATTATCTTGGTGGTGAGGCAGCCAGATGCTAAGAACCAAGAAAATGGAAAAAATGCCCTAAAGGCATTTGAGAAGTCAGGAAGGGTGCCCCACCCATTACAGGCCCTGAGGCCTTGAAGGACTGAGTTGTCCCAGAGGACAGAACTGGGGCACAGCTGCCCTCAGGAACCTGCTCCCTGCAACCCAGCTGCTCCAGCTGGAGTGGCCCCAGGTGTGGTTCATGCAGCAGCCCTGGAGAGTAGAGGCCCGAAACCTCAGTGGCGTCCATGTTGTGTTAAGTCTGCAGGCCAGCAGGACGTGAGAGCGGTGGAGGCGTGGCAGCCTCCACCCAGATTCCAGATGATATATGGAAAAGCCTGGAAGCCCAGGCAGAGACCTGCCGCAGGGGTGGAGACACCACAGGGGTCATCTACTAGAGCAGCACCGAGCAGAAAAGTGTGGTTGGAGCCCACACAGAGAGCCCCCACCAGGGAAATGTCTAGTAGAGCCAAGGCAGCGGGGGCTGCTGCCAGGACCCCAGAACTTCAGGACCACTGGTAACGTGCAGCACAGGCCTGGAAAAGCCACAGGCACCAGTGAGTCCCACTGGGCTGTGCCTGGCAGAGCTGTGGGGACAAGGCTGCCTGATGCTTTGGGGGCCCAGATGCCCAATTGTGCCCGGGATGCAGGACTTGGAGTCAAAGAAGATTATTTTGGAGGTTTAAGACATGATGTCTGCCCTGCTGAATTTCGGACTTGTTTGGGGCCTGTTTTTCCTTTCTTCTGGCCTATTCCTCCGTTTTGGAAAGGGAATGTGTACCCAATGTCTGTTCCACCATTGTATCTTGGCAGTAGATAAATTTGGTTTTGTTTTTCAGGTTCACAGCTAGAAGGACTTTTGCTTTTGGTCTCGGATGAGACTTTGGACTTTTAAGTTGGTGCTGGCGCAAGCTAAGACTTTTGGGACTGTTGGGATAGAATGATTGTATTTTGTATATGAGAAGAACATGAGTTTTGGGGGGCCAGGGGCAGAATGATGGAGTTTGGATGTGTTGTCTCCTCCAAAACGCATGTGGAAATTTGATCCCCAATGTGGCAGTGTTGGAAGCTGATTGAGTCATGGTGGCGGATCCCTCATGAATGGATTAATGCTCTCCCTGAGGGAGGGGGGATTAATGAGTGAGTTCTCACTCTATTAGTTCCCGTGAGAGCTGCTGGTTTAAAGGACCCTGGCACCTCCTCTCTCTTGCTTCCTCTCTCACCATGTGATCTGCTTGTTCCCGCCAGCTATCTGCCACTTTCTGCCATGAGTAGAAGCAGCCTGAGGCCCATGCCAGATGCAGCTGTCCCAGAATTGTAAGCCAAATAAACTTCTCTTCTTGGGCCGGCCTGGTGGCACACTGGAGAGTGCGCCGCTTGAGAGCATGGCGGCGCTCCTGCCGGGGGTTCGGATCCCACGTGGAGACTGGTTCCCACTCAGTGCGGGCACAACACCGAGGGTTGCGATCCCGTTACTGGTCAGTAAAAAAGACAAAAAGGAAAAAAAAATAAAATAAACTTCTCTTCCTTATAAATTACCCCGTCTCAGGTATTTCTGTTAGAGCAACACAAAACAGACTAAAACAAAAGTAAACATTAAAAAGACCTAATAGTTTCCATTCACTCTTAAATGGGTTGTCATAGGCACCCTCTGGGTTACAGAAGTCCCACAGAATGACAGAATAAGAGACTATTTTTTGTAAGAATTCCATACAAATTCAATGATTTATAAAGGAATTATTAAAAATGCAGAATTTGAAAAAAGGTTTATTAAGTATGGTGCAGTCATTGAAATATGGCCCTAGTGCCATTTAATCCTAAACTGGACAATTAATGCCACATGATATTGCTAATACATGTGCCTAAAGTGCCTAAAGTGGAGTAGCTTCCTTATAACAACAAATAGCAGATACATTTGAGAACATGTATTGAAATTATAGAGGCTTAATATTAAAAAAGACTAGGGATTTAATGGTTACTTTTCTTTAAGGTGTACATATGGAGCACCTGTTTTGTGCCACACACTCTTCTGAGTTCATGGGGAATAAAGCTGTGAATGAAACTCTGCCTTCACAGAGCTTACATTCTAGTGGAGGAGACATCCAACAAACAAATTAGCAACTACGTATTTAATATACTGTCAGGCTATGATAATTGCTCTAGGCTAAATAAAAGAGGTCAAAAGGGTAGAGGTCAACAAGGAGCTTTTTCATATACAGCAGTTAACAAAGAGGCATCTGTGGAGGTTCCACTTTTTTATTTTTAATATATTCTTTTTTTGCAGCAATTTACTAGTCATTTTATTTAATAAGTTTTATTTGATTTAATCATGGTTATAAGAAATCTGGATTGTCAGTATTACTGGAAAATTGATTCCCATCCTGTTTTTTTCTCCCAAGGGAACTGTATTCATCTGTTTCTGTTGCTTATAACAGAATACCTGGAACTTGGTGATTTATAAAGAAAACAATTTATTGCTTACAGTTTCAGAGGCTGGGAAGTCCACAGTGCAGGGAACACATCTGGTGAGGGTCTTGGTGGTGGCAACAGTGACCCAGGGATATCACGTGGCGGACAATGGTGGGGCAGAGAGAGACTAACCTCTCAGGTGCTCTTCTTCTTTTTTCCTTTTTTGTCTTTTTTCGTGACTGGCAATGGATTGCAACCCTCAGTGTCGCGCCCGTACTGGACTGGGACCGGCAACGGGATCACAACCCTTGGTGTTGCCCCCGCACCTCGCTCAGCCAGTGAGCGGCTGGTCTGTATGTGGGATCTGAACCCTCAGTGGGAG
>NW_007737163.1:29662-43292 GCF_000696425.1 Galeopterus variegatus
GCTTCCCAAGCGGCGCACTGTAGCAGTGCGCCACTGGGCCGGCCCCAGCAGGTTCTCTTCTTTTAAAGCCCTCAGAACCATGCCCCTGACCACCATTTTAAAAATTATTATTATTTTATTAGTTATGAATATTCATGAGATACAAAGCTGATTGTCACCCCTCGTGCACGTGATGTGAGGGCCAGATTCATACTGGCAGCATACCCATTCCCCACCCAATTATCCCCAACCTCCCTCCCCCTCCCCCTTTCCCCCGTACTCCACTTTGTAGCCCAAGGAATGTTCTCTCCCTCTGCAAGTCCAATGCACTACTATGGCCTTTCTTTCCTTCCTTCTTTCTCTCTTAGCTCCCACATATGAGTGAGTACATGCAGTATTTATCACTCTGTGCTTTGCTTATTTCACTCAACATAGGTTTCTCCAAGCTCATCCGTGTTGTTGCAAATGGGAGAATTTCATTCTTTTTTATGGAAGAGTAGTATTCCATGATGTATATATTCCTTATTTCACTGCATATATAAACATCAAGCAAGTTGCATTTTCAAACATTAAATTATGATCATTTCCAATGTATTTAATTAAAAAATTTGAACTGAACAGGAATACCAATATGTTGGAAAACTATTTCACTCCCATGTCTTAATCCTTTCATCATCTCACGCTTGGAATCTTCCAGCAGACTGCTGAGTGCTCTCTGTTTTTCATCTTCCTCCTGCAAGCCATCCTGTGCATTAGGAGATTATACTTGAGTGGAACCCTGACCAAAGGGAGGAAGGGAACCATGTGGGTACCCAGAGTGAGAGCATTATCTCAGTGGCAGTTTGGTTTGACTGCCTAGACAACTGCACATAGACTGTTTTTTATTTTTAATTGTGCATATTTGTGGGATACAGTGTGTTGTTTCAATACATGCATATATATATATATATATATATATATAATGATTCACTTAGGGTAGATAGCATATCCATCACCTAAACGTTTATCTTTTCTTTGTGGTGATTACATGCAAAATCCTATTAATAGTCAGCCTAGAACACCAGAACTTATTCTTCCTATCTACCACCTCTTTCCTTCCCCTCCTGCTTTCCTTCACAGCCTCTGGTAACTATTATTCTACTGTTTATTATACTGTCTACTTCTATAAGAACCTTTTTTTTTTAAGATTCCACCTATGAGTGAGATCATGCAGTATTTGTGCACATAGACTTTTGATTGTGATAATTCCTTTGATAATGCTCAGAAGTTCTAAAATTTTGGGAGCCTAAGAATTAATTTATGACTAGTACACAATATATTGTTTGTTATGGGCTATAAACTACTTGTTATGAGCAATTTAAGGGATTTCCAAAAGTGATTTTTTATTATATGCAATTTTTGCTTTATATGCTGAGTTTAGTGAGTAAATCCTAAATAACCCTCTTCTGTAGGCCTAAAAAACATCATTATGGTATGAAGTGTTGAAGCTGGTAAGGTGGGGGTAAAAAGAAATGCATGAGCAGACTTGAGTATTTGAGTTTTTTAGTAGGAAATTTAGCAAACACAGAGAAGAACAAAGTAGAAAAACAATCAGCATTAACTTTACTACCGCAGAGACGATTTCTATTAATATTTTGGTGTGTATTCTCCTGGTTTTATTTATTTAATTAAAAATTGGGTAGTAACGTATATATTATTCTACAGCCTGCTTGCTAGTCTGTATTGGGTTACAAACCTTCTGCACCAGCCATCTCAGGTTTCTTTTACTGTTTTCTTCTTTTTACCCACTTGATTTGTGTCCCATCTGCACTGGGTCACCCCTCCACATTCAGACTCAGAAGAAACACATTATGTGGTGTGAGGTCTGGCTTGTTGAGCAGCTTCCCAGGGGCCAGTTGATATTACTGGGAAAGATGGGAGAGGAATTTGGCCAATGAGAGATAGGAGATAGGTGGTAGCTAGTCAGGTAGATTGTTCCCCCTTTCTCTGTCCTCTTCAGTGCTCTGAAATACAAGTCCTCCTAGTAAAGCTTGTGATCTGCCAAGTGGCCTGCTGTGTCTCTTCATGGCTCCTTGTGAAGTAGTAATCATGAAAACTAATGCATAGCATTGTATGCTTTGCATCTATCCTTACCATATTTCTCCTTTTTTCCTTATTCTCACTGCCTTGAGTTTGCATTCCTCAAAGTTTGGTATCTTAATCCTTGCCTCAGGTTCTGCTTTCTACATGACCTGGGATAAGTTGTCATAAGCTTAACTATATTTTGTGCAGATTTTCTTATAGCATTAAATAATTTGGGGTATTACATAAGTTATCTTTATTGAATATTGTTATTTTAATAATAAAATAATTTATGATTTATGGTAAAATGTGCAGATCTTATGTGTACAGCTTGATGAGGGTACAGTCAAATGTATACATATGTATGACCAACATCCCAATCAGATATAGAATATTTCTGTCACTCTAGAAGGTTACTTTTGCTCCATTATTAAATATTATTCACCAGTATTCTGGCTATGCTCCCCTGTTGAGAATTCAGTGCTGAAGCTGGGGTTTCAATGTTGTAGCAGAAAGAACAATGAACTATGACTAGTGAGACATGGGTTCAAATCTGATTTTTATAAAAATTTAGCTAGGTGACATTGCGAGAGTCATCAAAATACTTTGGATCTCTTTTATTATATGTCAAATGAAAGAGTCCAATTAAATAACTTATTGTTCCTTCAATTTTAACATTCTAAGCCTCAACTGTTCTTTGGTCTCTTTTCTTCTCCCTTAACTCTTGAGCAAAGTAGTTGGGTGCTTCTTTAAGCAACATCTTTGTTTCAGCATTCACTATCAAGAGCCAGTTCAGTTACCTTAAGTGGAAACAGCAACCCTATGTCTTGTGTACTACCAAGACCTTATGTGACTGTTGGTGTGGCCTCCCTCAGGATGTTTTGGGGGATTTCCTTCGCACCTTGTGCCCCCTCCATATCTCAATTAAAAGACAGCAGCATGTCATCTAATTAATGAAAGTTGTCATTGGGCCACAGCAAGGTGAAGTGCCACTTTGGCCCTTCTCAGATTTCCCTTTCAGGTTGTGACCACAGAGGTGAGGATCTACTTGGGGATGAAGTAGGTATTGAATAATTGCATTTATCTTTGAGGAATAAGACACAGTTCACCCAAGACAAGAATAGTTTTTGTGCAGGGCCATTACGTAGATATGTGTGCTTGTGTACTACACAAAGGTATTCAGAGCAAGAGGACTTGCCATGTGGCTTCATGGTGACCCTGGTTTGTTAAAACTCCATATCCCTTTCCCAAGTACATTCATATATTCTTTGATGAGATTACACACACACATATTTTATTTTATTTATAGCTAAGTTATAAAACTGTGTCATTTTCTTTTTTTAATCAGTAATTATTTTTTTATTTTTATTTTTTTTAGATAATTTATTAGACACACATGTGGGGTACAACATTGATTTTTCAATAATTATGTAGAATGTGTGGTGGTGGTTAGATCAATATAGTTAGCTTATTCATCATTATAATATGCAATCATTCTTTATGTCCATTGATCAATTCCTCATTAGCCTGCTCCCTCTTGCCTCCCCTCCCCTCCCCTTTTCCACCTCTAGTTTTCTAAAAGGTCAGTGTATTACTCTGATAGTTGTTTCTTTCTTTCTCTCTGTCTCTCTTTATTGTTCATTTGTTTATTTATGGATTCAGTTCCTGGTTATAAGTGAGAACATGCAATATTTCTTTTTCTGTACCTGGGTTGTTTCACTTAGGATAATTTTCTCCAGGCTCATCCATGTTGTTGCAAATGGTGGAATTTCATTCTTTTTATGGCTGAGTAGTATTCCATTGTGTATATATACCACAATTTCCCTATTCAGTCATCCATTGATGGATATTTATGTTGGTTTCATTGCCTAGCTATTGTAAATAGAGCTGCAATAAACATGGGAGTGCAGGTATCCCTTCGACCTGATGTTTTCCAATCCTCTGGATATATCCCCAGCAGTGGGATTGCTGGATCATATGGAAGTTCTATCTGTAGTTGTTTGAGGAACCTCCATACTGTTCTCCATAGTGGTTGTACTAATTTACAGTCCCACCAACAGTGCAGAAGGGTTCCTCTTTCTCCACATCCTTGCCAGCATTTGTTATTCTCTGTCTTTTTTATAATAGCCAGTCTGATTGGGGTGAGGTGATATCTCAAAGTGGTTTTGATTTGCATTTCCCTGATGATCAGTGATGTTGAGTATTATTTCATTTACCTGTTGGCCATTTGTTTATCTTCTTTTGAGAAATATCTATTCAGCTCCTTTGCCCATTTTAAAATTGGATTATTTGTCTTTTTCTGCTGTAAAGTTGTCTGAGCTCTTTGTATATTCTGGATATTAATCCGTTGTTGGATGCGTAGTTTGCAAATATTTTATCCCATTGTGTAAGATGTATTTTAAGACTGTTGATTGTTCCTTTGCTGTGCAGAGACTTTTTAGTTTGATATAATCCCATTTGTTTACTTTTTCTTTAGTTACCTGTGATTTTGGGGTGTTATTCATAAAGTCTTTGCCTAGTCCTAAATCTTGGAGCATTTCCCCCATGTTTTCTTCTAGGAATTTTAAAGTTTCAGGCCTTAAATACTTAAGTCTCTTATCCATTTTGAGTTGATTTTGGTATATGGTGAGAGGTACAGATTAAGTTTCATTCTCCTACAAATGGATATACAGTTTTCTCAGCACCATTTATTGATGAGGCAGTCTTTTCCCCAATTTATGTTCTTGGTGCCCTTGTCAAAGATCAGTTGGCTGTAAATACGTGGGTTGATTTCTAGGTTCTCTATTCTATTCCATTGGTCCATGTGTCTATTTTTTATGCCAGTACTATGCTGTTTTTGTTATGATAGATTTGTAATATAGTTGAAGTCAGGCTTTACTTTTCTTGCTCAGGATTGCTTTGGCTACTTGGGGTCTTTGGTTGTTCCATATAAATGTTAAGATTGCCTTTTCTATTTCTGTGAAGAATGTCATTGGCATTTTGATGGGGATCTCATTGAATCCGTAGATGGCTTTGGGTATTATGGACATTTTTACTACATTGATTCTTCTAATCCATGAACAAAGAATGTCTTTCCATCTTTTGGTGTCTTCTTTAATTTCTTTCAGTAGTGATGTGTAGTTCTCATTGTAGAGATCTTTCACCTCTTTGGTTAGATTTATTCCTAGGTATTTTATTTTTTGGGGGTGACTATTATAAATGGGTTTGCTTTCTTGATCTCTTTTTTCTTCTAGTTTGTTGTTGGAGTATGCAAACACTACTGATTTTTTTTATATTGATTTTGTATCCTGCAACCATCCTGAATTCATTTATCAGCTCTAAGAGTTTTTTGGTAGAGTCTCTTGGGTTTTCTATATATAGAATCATGTCATCTGTGAACAGGGACAATTTCATTTCCTCTTTACCTATTTGGATGCCCTTTATTTCTTTCTCTTGTCTAATTGCTCTGGCAAGTACTTCCAATACTGTGTTAAATAGGAGTGGAGAGAGTAGGCATCCTTGTCTTGTTCCTGATCTTAAGGGGAAAGCTTTCAGCTTTTCCCCATTCAGGATGATATTGACAGTGGGTTTATTGTATATGGCATTTATTATGTTGAAGTACCTTCCTTCTCTACCTATTTTGTTTAGAGTCTTTATCATGAAGAACTGTTGAATTTTGTCAAATGCTTTCTCTGCATCTATTGAGATGATCATATGATTTTTGTTATTGACTTTGTTGATGTGGTGTATCACATTTATTGACTTGCATATGTTGAACTATCCTTGCATTCCAATCACAAATATATATGCTCCCAACATTGGTGCACCCAGGTTTATAAAGCAAACATTACTAAACCTAAAGAGAGAGATAGACCTCAATACTGTAATAGTTTGGGACCTGAGCATTGCCCTCTCAGCATGGGGCAGATCATCCAGGCAACAAATCAACAAGGACACATAGGATTTAAACTACGTTCTAGACCAATTGGACTTGGTGGATATATATAGAACATTTCACCCAAAACCAGAGAATATACATTCTTCTCAGCAGCACTTGGAACATTCTCCAAGATAGATCACATATTAGGTCACAAATCAAGTACAACAAATTAAAAAAAATTGAAATCATTTCATGCATCTTCTCAGATGACAATAGGTTAAAACTAGTAATCAACAAGAAATGAAACTTTGGAAATCACACAAATACTTGGAAATTAAACAACATGCTTCTGAATGACATATGGAAGAACTCAAATGGGAAATCAAAAAGTTTCTCAAAACTATTGATAGTAACAACACATCATACCAAAGCCTATGGGATACTGCAAAAGCAGTACTAAGAGGAAAGTTTATTGCAATAAATGCTTACATGAAGAGAATAGAAAGATCTCAAATAAACAACCTAACATTACACCTCAAGGAACTAGAAAATCAAGAACAATTCAATCCCAAAGTTAGTAGGCAGAAAGAAATAATTAAAATCAGAGCAGAACTAAAAAAATAGAGACCAAAAATATGATACAAAAGATCAATGAAGCAAAAAGTTGGTTTTTTGAGAAGATAAACAAAATAGAGAAACCACTAGCCAGACTTACTAAAAAAAGAAGAGAGAGGACTCCCAAAACAAAAATCAGAAATGAAAAAGGGGATATCACAACTGATACCATAGAAATATAAAGAATCATTAGAGATTACTATGAATACCTATACGCCAACAAATTTGAAAACTTGGAGGAAGTGGATAAATTCCTAGACACATACAAACTACCAAGATTGAACCGAGAAAACTGTGTTATTTTTCATTGAATTTTTTTTTTTTTTTTTGTAAAATTGCTCAGATGGAACACTTGGGATTTGGCAGCAGTGTTATATTGACTTGGCCTGTCTCAGGTAAATTGATTGGAAGTCTTGTTCATTTTCTCTCAAAGAATAAATTGTTAGCCATTTAGGTGCATAATTTAGTATTTAACATGGATAAGACATTTCTACTATAATTTGGTTTGGAATGATTCATACTAGTTGAAAAAATTTTAATAGTGTTCAGTTATGAATATCTAATTTGTCATTTTTTAAGGGTTCCCAGAGAGTCATAGGCATTCATGGGATTTATTATTAGCTGTTTCTTATCTTCATGACTGAGTTTCTGAACTATTTCTGAATTAAGGAAGAAACACTAGAATGCATAATTTCCAATAATTTGATCTTGAGGAAATGATAATAACATTTACTTCTGTAAACTTCCACAAGAGAACAGAACAGAAAATGAGTACTTTTAACATTTACCTTAAAAATCTACTTTCTCATTAAGTTTTATTAATGCTATTTGTATTTTGTTTATAAAAAGTCATTGGTGCCTTTAGGAAAAAGACCTATGTTAACCCCTTTTTGAGTAACTATTTTTAGTTTATGCAATTTACATGATTTCTTTGTGATTATTATTGTCTTTTTTACATGTTCTCTAGGTAATTTTTTCAGTAAGTGAATGGTTTTGCTCTGTTCTAGTTATGCTTTGAAGTCTTCAGTCCGTTTATAAGATAATGGCCCCAATTAAGTGGGAAGTATTTGACCAGAACCCAGAAGAAACTAATCAGGCCACAACTCATGTAATCCACGATCTTGGCCTATTTCCTATCTAGGGAACATGACATATTGTCTTTTCCTTTGTCACGCATGAGGATTAGAAAGGGAAAGAGAAGTGCATTGTTCTGATAGATTGTATTAGTGTCCCAAATGCTCCCTTACTGATGAGAAGTTTATATATCCTTGCCTGTTGCCAGGTGAATTGTCGTGTCTCCTTGAAGGCAGAGTTTACAATATCACTACATTGACTTTGGGTTTGTTGTGTAATATTATTTAGACAATAGAATGTCAGTGGATGTGACGTATGCCACATCTGAGTGTCGCAGACTTCCACCATCTGTCTTGCTTGTCCTGTCTCCCAACAAAATGGCATGTTCCAAATAGGGGCTTCTCCGTCAATCTGGATCCCAGAATGAAAACACACATGAAATTGTAGTAGCATACCTGCAGGTGCCAACACATGATATGAGCAAGAAATAAGTGTTTGTTGTTATCCACTGAGATTTTTGAGATTGTGTGTTTTACAGCAAAGTTGACTAATATACTTGCTTTCTCAATGTGTGAAGAGGGACCTCGGTATATTCTAAACTAGGAAGTAGAAGTCTTATCTGCATATTTTGCTATATGGATTTAAAACTGTAAGGAACCTGAGATACTATTTAAACCTGTATTTTTCAAACTTTTTGACCACAACCCACAGTAAGAAATGAATTTTACATAGTTATCTGGTATACTCAAACATATATGCTCACATATGTGTGTACATATATAGTATATATAAAACATATATGTAAATAGCTACATATACATATAGCTAAGTATATAATGAAAATAAGTTTCAAGAAATAATTCTTATGCGCACTCTAATATTCTCTATTTTTATATTCTGGATTATTTCCTCAAAAATGCTGCTTTTGACATGCTAAATCAATTTTACAATTCACTAGTGGGTCTTAATCTGCAGCTCAAAAAACACCGATTTAGAAAATACCTTTATAAAATGATGAGGAAGCTGAGAGTGTACTTGCTCACAGCTACACTGCCATTATTTGGAACTTGGCAGAATTTGGATTCACTTGTAATGTTTACGCACTCAGAATATTATCTGTTTTAAAGGGGAAAGTGGAGGCCACTCAGATAAGACATAAAGACAATTAGAGCTTGTCACTGCTTTGCACATGGCAACTGATAACTGAGCATTAAAATTAGCAGCTAAAAAAAATCAAGGTCAAATGATATGTGTGTAAAATCCCTTGTAGAATTGCAGAGATTGGCAAGAACAAATCAAAGATGAAACCTCATAAAATTTAGTATTAGGACCTAATAAAAAATAACAATTTGTTCAAACCACCTAACATTATGGCCATATGCTCTTTTAAACTTGAGCGTATCCCCTCTCGCTGCTTCTGGCGCGGCTGGCAATTACTGCGCGAGCCCGGGGCGGCGCCGCGTGGCTGGGGACGGTTGGGGTGCGCGTTGGCCATAGTGGAAGCTGCTGTGACCACCGTGCAGTTGACGGTGAAGGTGCTCCAGGGCCGCGAATGCAGCCTGCAGGTGCCGGAGGACGAGCTGGGGTCGACACTGAAACACCTGGTCTCAGAGAAGCTGAACGTCTCTGTGTGCTAGCAGTGGCTGCTGTTCAAGGGCATGGTCCTGGCAGATGGGAAACGACTGTTGGATTACAGCATTGGGCCCAATTCCAAGCTCAGCCTAGTGATCAAACCTCTGGAGAAGGTGTTACTGGAAGAAGGCACAGCCCAGAGACTGGCCACCTCCCCACCCCTACCCGTCTGGCAGCTGATCTCTAAAGTCTTGGCTCGCTACTTCAGTGCAGAAGATGCCAGCAGAGTCCTGCAACAACTACAGAGGGATTACGAGAGGTCTCTGAGCTGCCTGACGCTGGATGACATCGAATGCTTGGCCAGCTGCTTTTGGCACCTTGAAGTGACTGAGGCTGTGGAGAAGGGGTTCTCCAAATAGCATTCTCCTCCTCTGGAGGAGCCCGAGGCCAGGCCTCAGCTGCATGTTGCATTAAATGTGTTCTCATGTTGCAGTTTGGCTCATACTAATAATAGCTGGCTTATACCTGCCCCTTGCTAGGTACTAGGCACCACTTGGCACTTGACCTGGGTTTGCTCCCATACCCCACAGAATAGGTGAGACAGCACATTGGAGGCAGCTAGAAGTCAAGTGGGCAAGCCAGTATCTGAGTCCAGCCAGCTTCTAGCAGTGCCTTAGTGTGAGAAGGAGAAAGGGGCTGTTTGGAGGGATGGGCTTTATAGTGTTTCATGTTTAGCCCACTGAGAATAAACCCTTAAGCGACTCCCTCCCAAGCTGAAAGGGGAACCAGCTGGCCCCTGCTGTCCAGTCCTGTCACCTGACCTCTGGCGGGTCTGGCATTGCCTTCAATTAACCTTAACCTAGGCAGGAGGCCAAATGACAGCCAGCCCTAGGACTCCTCAGCTGCTGCAGCCAGTGTATGCTCAAGGAAGGAAAAGCAGGTTGGGGGCCGAGGAGTCAAAAAGTAACCCCAGCTCTGTGCTGTGTCGTTAGGCAAGTCCCTGTGCCACTTTGGTCCCCCAACCATTGACTCTACAGTGAAAGCCACTCCTCTGACCTAAGTCAGTTTCCTTTGTCCTTACCCTAGCCCAGAGTGGGGAGTCTATGCAGTGATCCTCCTCCTTGTGTTAAACAAACTAAAGCCAGAGGTGAAGTGATGGCTAACTGTGGCTCACAGATGGGATGTCTTGGCCCTAGGTGACACAGCTCTTCTCTGGGGCACCCTGTCTGCTTGTTTTCTCCTCCCAGAAGCAGATGGTTCTTACCCATTAGGGCTGACAGGTGACTAGGCAAGGCAGTGTCAGAGCTAGGACACGGCTTATGCCACCATACCTGGACACTTCCTGGGCCGCCTGTGTACAGGAGCTTTCACTTTGCACACCTCTCATTGCCTGAGAGGAAACCTCATGATGCCAGGGAGGGGACAGAGATGTGAGGTGGGTGGCACGGGTTCTTCCTCCACCCTGCCCTGTGCGTGGACACTAGAGGTCATCTAAGCTTGGAGGAGGACCCCCAAAGGAGGGCAGAGGCTGGAACGAAGCCACCTGCAGGAGACTGCAGGTTGTATTAGTTCATTTTTGTTGCTTATAACAAAATACATGGAACTGGGTAATTTATAAGAAAATGAAATTTACTTGCTTACAGTTTTTGAGGCTGGGAAGTCCAAACTCCATCTGGTGGTGGTGACAGTGACCCAGGGGTCTCACATTGCAAGATGGTGGAAGCAGAGAGAGCAGAGAGAGAGAGAGAGAGAGAGACAGAATCTTCTCTTCTTTTAAAGCCCTCAGAACAACGCCCCTGACCACCATTTTTTTTTTGTTTTTGTTTGTTTTTGTCTTTTTCCGTGTCCGGCAACGGATCGCAACCCTCAGTGTCGCCCCCGCACCTCGCTCAGCCAGTGAGCGGGAACCGGTCTGCATGTGGGATCCGAACCCTCGGCGGGAGCGCCGCCGCGCTTCCCAAGCGGCGCACTACAGCAGTGCGCCACCGGGCCGGCCCTGACCACCATTTTTAATCCATTCACTACTGCACAGTCCTAACAATCCAATCACCTCTTCAAGGCTCTACCTTACAATTACCATAATAGGATCTCTCACCCTCAGCATTACAGTGGGGATTAAGCTTCTAATTTAAGAAACATGGGACACAATTCAAGCTTCAGTGAGGTTTGTGGGGACATAATTCAATCCACTATACGGGTCCACCTCCACCCCCCCTTAAGGGAGCTGTTCTCAGTGTGGTCAGGGCTGCACCTTCCTTCCCTGTCCAAGGCACTCCTGCCTGGGTCTTGTGGGGTGAACACTGGGTCCCTGGGCTTGAAAGATGGACAGAGGCATGATGGGTGAAGGCTCTGAACAGCAGACAAGAGCCCCTGGTCCTCCCCCAAAGCTGGGGGTATTACACAGCAGGGGCCCACTTAGTGGCATGTATGGTCTGGCAGCTCAGATGACAAACTTACCAATGCTGTCGTTTGAGTCACTAAATTTATTTTGAAAAACTAAAGAACACTGAAGGTGAATGTGAGACTTTTACTTTAATCCAAAAGGGACTATATTAGCTAGGCTGCTTTTGGTTTCCAATAATTGGTTTAACAATAAAAGACATTGGTTTAATCAATAAAAAAATAAACTTAAGTGTATAGAATAGAGATTTGAGTCAAGACATGATATCACAGATCATGGAAATATTAATGCTGTTAATACACATTGTTCAATCATAGATATTTAAAGAAATGATACATGGAATATTTCAGAGATTGAAAGAACCTTATAGCCCATCAAGTTTTATCCCTTTACTTTAGAAAGAATATGAAAAATTTTTCCTGAAAAATTAAGGAAACTGAGAGCCCATAGTCCTTTAGACTTCACAAGTCATCCTACCATGCCTCATATGATATTTACCCCAGTCACTGCCTGAAAACTGATATAAACTTCTCAAGAGAAGGCCTTTGGTTTTTATGGTGGTGGTGGTTTTCTCATACCTTTTGTACTTCAGGTCTAAGAGAGGGATAGTAGTCCCATTATAGCTTTTAGACTACTTTTCTTCCTTTCCTGTCCTACTGAGGCTCATGGAAGTGGTGTGCTACTTTATCCTCCATTGTGGTGCTATCACTCATCAATCTCCTTGTTTCTTGTCCTCATCTATGCCACTTGCTCACACTCTTCTTTACACTACTGCCATCATTCCCAATGAATCCACTGTCCATCTATTCTGTCTCTCAGTCCCTTGACCTCATCATTACTATTGTCCTTTTTCTACCACTCTATATTAGCAGCCTACTTCCAAAGTCACACTTGGTAACCTCTCAGCAATTGATACCACCTATCCCTGGCATCTAAGATTCAAATAGCTCACTTTAAATTACCTGTCTCCTTTACTTCGAGGTCATTTGCTGAACTCCCACAATTACAGCTTTTGACCTCATCAAGGTCATCCATTGACTCCACCACTCTTTTCTGGGGAAGGAGGTGCTATTAATCTTGTCTTGACCTTAGATTTTTAAGACCTCTGTCTTAATTCAGATTCCATGGTTCATCACTATGAACATATCCTTGCAAATACCCTTGATGCACTTATCCTTCTCTCCATGGTCCTTATTTGGCAATCTCAAATTCCAACTTCTTTTGTATAGTCAAACTGTGATGAGTTTAATCACACACTGGGTGGACTGATTCCATTTTCTATTAATGAACACAAAACCCAAATTTGTACTTTGTGTTTGTCTTAGCTTGGGCTCCTATAACAAAATACCATAGACTGGAGGCTTAAAAAATAAACATTCATTTCTCACAGTTCTGGAGGCTGAGAAGTTCAAGATCAAGGCTGGCAGATTTGTTGTCTGGTGATGGTCTTCTTGTTGGTTTGCAGATAGCAGCCTTCTTGTTGTAACTTCTCATGGTGGAGAGATCACCTCTCTCCTGCCTTTTCTTATAAGGACATTAATCCCATCATGATGGCTTCACCCTCATGACCTTGCAAAGACCCTCACTTCCAAATACTCTAACATTGGGGATTAGGGTTTCAACATATAAATTTGGGGCATAGGGGATGTGTTAGTCTCTTTCTGTTACTTATAACAAAATACCTGGAACCGAGTAATTTATAAAGAAAACAAAATTTATTGCTTACGATTTTAGATACTGGGAAGTTCAAAGTCCAGGGAACACAGCTGATGAAGGCCTTGGTGGTGGTGACAATGACCCACGGGTCTCACATGGCAGAAAATGGTGGAGCAGAGAGAGAGAGAGAGAGAGAGAGAGAGAGAGAGAGAGAGAGACGCTCACGTAGTCTACTGTCTATATGTCCATGAAAACCTGTGTGTTAATCTTGTTGTTCAAATCTTTCATATCCTTTCTGATTTTTAAAAATCTACTCATTCTTGGGCCGGCCCGGTGGCGCACTGGATAGTGCGCCGCTTGGGAAGTGCGGCGGCGCTCCCGTCCGAGGGTTCGGATTCGAAGGACTAGACAGG
>NW_007737163.1:44292-56108 GCF_000696425.1 Galeopterus variegatus
CACGGGAGCAACACCAAGGGTTGCGATCCCATTGCCGGTCCCCGGTCCGGTACGGGGGCAACACTGAGGGTTGCGATCCGTTGCCGGACACAGAAAAAGACAAAAAAAAACACTACTCATTCTATTAATTACTGAGACCTACATTAAAATCTCCCCCTGCCTTTATGGTTTTGCATATTTCTCCTTGTTGTTCTGTCAATTTTTACTTTATTGTGATGCTATATTTTTAGGTTCAGGTTTAAAATGGCTTTATCTTCCTGGAAAAGTATACTTTTGATCTCTGTAAAGTGATTCTCTGGCAATGCTTTTTGACTTACATCACATTTTGATTGATTTTTTGCCTGATAATACTATGGATGCTCTAGCTTTCTTTTGATTAGTATTTGAATTATATGGGCCGAGCCCGTGGCGCACTTGGGAGAATGCGGCGCTGGGAGCACAGCAGCACTCCCGCCCCGCGGGTTCTGATCCTATATAGGGATGGCTGGTGCGATGAGCTCACTGGCTGAGCGAGGTGCAGCTGGTCACAAAAAGGACAAAAAAAAAAAAAAGAATTATATATTTTTTCTATTCTTATACTTTAACATTTTTGTATACTTAGTTTTTAAATATTGTCTCCCTTAATTAAAATGTAGTTAAAAAAATTCTCATCTAAGAACCTTTATTTTTTAACTGGGGCATTGGATTGATTTGCATTTAAAGGAATTAATGATATGTTTTGGTTTTAAATAACCATCTTATTTGGGCTACTTCTCTCTTTTATTGCCTTACTTCAGATTGAGTACTTTTTAAATCATTTCAACTTTTTCTGCTATTTTAAAAGTTATATTCTTTTATTTTTTCTTTTAGTGGTTCCCTAGGAATTACAATATGTTTATTTAATTTATCAAGTCTAAAGTTAATCGGTACCTTTATTTTTCTCTGGGATAATACAAGGGTCTTAGAATACTTTTAATCATGTTATTTCACTCCTCAGTTATAAATTATGCTTTTAATTGAGAAATAATTGATTAAACATGTTTGTGGGGTACAGAGTTGAATATCAATAACTATGTACACTGCATGATGATCAAATTGAAATTAGCATGCTCATCATTACAAAAAGTAACCATTCCTTGTGTCCATTAACCAATTTCTCCCTAGCGCCTCTCCCCTTCTTCCTTTCCCACCTCTTATAACCACAGTTCTGTTCTCTCCTGAAAGTTCAATGCATTATTGTGATTGTTCGGTCTCTCCCTCCTTCCCTCCCTCCCTCTCATCCTTCCTTCCTTTCTTTTGCTCCCACTTATGAGTGAGGACACGTGATATTTCTCTTTCTGTGCCTGGCTTGTTTCACTTCACATAATTTTCTACAAGCTCATCCATATAGGGTTTTTAAAAAAAATCTTAATTACATTTTAACTTTAAAAACATTATAATTATTATTGTTTAAAAAATTAATGTGGTTTTAGATTTACCCACGTATTTACCTCTTTCTTGGTTCTATATTCTTTGTATAATCATAATTTTTTCTTCTGGAATATGCTTTCTTCTTGGAATATATACTTTAGAATTTCTTTCAGTGAGATTCTGTTGTAGGCAAATTCTCTTCATTTTCTTTGTCTTAAGATGTGTTTGATTTACATTCACTCTTGAGAATTGGCAGTTATTTTATTTCAGTACATTGAAGATATTATTCTACTTCTCTCTGCTTTCCATTGCTCTTATTAAGTCAGCTTTCAGTTTCACTGTCATTCATTTGAATGCAATCTGTTTTTCCCCCCCACTGGTTGCTTTTGAGAGTTTGTCTTAGAAGTTCTTCAGTTTCACTATCATGCATCTATGGTAGATTTCTGATGGAGTTTGGATGTGTTGTCTCCACCAAAACTCATGTGGAAATCTGATCCCCAGTGTGGCAGTGCTGAAAGCTGTTTGAATCATGAGGTCATATCCCTCATGAATTGGTTAATGCTCTCCCTGGGTCCGGGGGTTCTGGAGTGAGTTCTCCCTCTATTAGTTCCTGTGAGAGCTTGTTGTTTAATAGACCCTGGCACCTCCTCTCTCTCTCTCTGTCTCTTGCTTTCTCTTACCATGTGATCTGCTTGTACCTGCCACTGGCTGCCTGCTGCTTTCCACCATGAGTAGAAGCAGCCTGAGGTCCATGCCAGATGCAGCTGTCCCAAAATCATAAGCCACATAAACCTCTGTTCTTTATAAATTACCCAGTCTCAGGTATTCTGTTATAGCAACACAAACGGACTAATACAGAAAATTGGTATGAGGAGTGGGGTGTTGCTATACAGATACCTGAGAATGTGGATGCAGCTTTGGAACTGGGTAATGGGCAAAGGTTGGAGGAGTTTGGAGGTCTTAGAAGAAGATAAAAATATGAGGGAATGTTTGGAACATTTTAGAGATTGGTTAAATGGTTGTGCTGAGGATGTTGATAGAAATGTGGACAGTAAAGACCATGCAGATGATGAGGTCTCAGATAGAAATGAAGAACTTATTGGGAATTGGACAAAAGATCACCCTTGCTACACCATAGCAAGGAACCTGGCTGTACTGTGTCCATGCCCTTGGACTTTGTGGAAGGTGGGACTTAAGAGTTGTGAACCAGAATGCTTGGCAGAAGAAATTTCCAAGCAGCAAAGCATTAAGGAAGCTGCATGGTTACTTTTAACAGCCTACTCAGAGTTACAGTGGCAAAGGCATGATGTAAAGCCAGAATTTAAAAGGAAAGCACAATGTAAAGATTTGGAAAATTTGCAGCCTGGCCATGTGATAGAGAAGCAGAGAGCCAGAGAAAAATGCAACGGCTGCTGGTAATGTGCAACACCAGCCTGGAAAAGCCACAGGCACCAGTGTGGCCCACTGTGCTGCACCTGGCAGAGGTTTGGGAGTGAGGCTGCCCAAGGCTTTGGGGGCCCAGATGCTCAATTGTGTCCAGGATGCAGGACTTGGAGTCATAGAAGGTTATTTTGGAGCTTTAAGACCTAATGTCTGCCCTGCTAGGTTTTGGACTTGTTTGGGGCCTGTTTCTCCTTTCTTCTGGCTTTTTCCTCCCTTTTGGAATGGGAACATGTACCCAATGTCTGTTCCACCATTGTATCTTGGCAGTAGATAAATTTGTCTTTGATTTTTACAGGTTCACAGCTGGAAGGAGTTTAATCTTTGGTCTCAGATGAGACTTTTGGACTTTTAAGTTGGTGCTGGAACAAGCTAAGGCTTTTGGGACTGTTGGGATAGAATAATTGTATTTTGTATATGAGAGGGACATGAGTTTTGGGGGGCCAGGGGCCAAATGATGGAGTTTGGATGTGTTGTCTCCACCAAAACTCATGTGGAAATCTGATCCCCAAGGTGGCAGTGCTGGAAGCTGTTTGAGTCATGGGGGTGGATCCCTTATGAATAGGTTAATGCTCTCCCTGCAGGCAGGGGGTCCAGAGTGAGTTCTCACTCTATTAGTGCCCGTGAGAGCTTGTTGTTTAATAGACTCTGGTACCTCCTTTCCCTCTCGCTTCTTCTCACCATGTGATCTGTTTGTACCCACCACGAGCTGCCTGCCACTTTCCGCCATGAGTAGAAGCAGCCTGAGGCCCATGCCAGATGCAGCTGTCCCAGAATGATAAGCCAAATAAACCTCTTTTCCTTATAAATTACCCAGTCTCAGGTATTCTGTTATAGCAACACAAACAGACAATACAATTTCTTTTTACATATCCTGCTTGGGACTCACTGGTTTCTAGACTCTATGTATATGTTTTTTTGTTGTTGTTAATTCTGGAAAAAATTCTCAGCCATTGACTTTTCAAGTGCCTTTCTCCTGTCTTTACTCTTATTGAACATATGTTAAACCTTTTGACTCTATAGTATATGTCTCTTAAATGCTTTTGTTTATTTTATATATTTTTATATCTCTGTGTTGCATTTAGGATGCTTTCTTCTGAACTACATTTCAGTTTACTGATTCTCTCTTTTGCTATGTCTAATCTTCAGGTAAACACACCCATTGAGTTTTAAATTTTGGTTTGTAGCTGTTATTTCTGTAAATTCTTTATCTACATTTTCAGATCTCCATAGTCACTTTTTATGGTTTCCAGTAGAGATATTTTCAAGCTTGTCTTTGATTTCATTAAACATAATAAGAATAGTTGCTTTAGGTCTGTGTCTGATAATTCTTATATTTAAAGTGTTTGAGGGTCTGTTTCTACAGTCTCTTATTTCTGTTCATTCTTATTTATGGTACCTTGTTTTTGGGGGGCTTTGATATTTTTGTCTGTGTAATGGACATTATTCCTGAAAAATGTGTGGTGTTTCTTTTTTTATTGGTTATGAATATTCATGAGATATAATGCTGATTGTCACCCCTTGTGCCCAAGATGTGAAGGCCAGATTCATACTGGCAGCATGCCCATTACCACAAGTTGCTGTTGTACCCCATGTCCTCCACCCAAATATCCCCAACCTCTCTCCCCCTCCCCTTTTCCCCCTCACTCCATTTAGTAGCCCAAGGTACATTCTCTCCCTTTGCAAGTCCAATGCACCACTGTGGTCTTTCTTTCCCTCTTAGCTCCCACTTATGAGTATGTACATGTGGTATTTATCCCTCTGTGCTTTGCTTATTTCACTTAACATAAGTTTTTCCAGGCTCATCCATGTTAGTACAACCACTATGGAAAACAGTATGGAGAATTCTCAAACAACTACAGATCTACCATATGATCCAGCAATCCCACTTCTGTCTATATACCCAGAGGAATGGAAATCATCATGCTGAAGGGATACCCACACTCCCATGTTCATTGCAGCTCTGTTTACAATAGCCAAGACATGGAACCAACCAACTAAGTGTGTGGGGTTTCTTTGAAACCTAGGAGTAATGTGCCTTCCTCCAAAGAGAATTTACATTTTCCATATGCGATATGCTTACCACCACTAACAGTGGTTCTCAAAGTTGGTTGCATATAGAAACTTTAAAAAATCCTGATGTCCAAGCTGAACTCCAGACTATATAAATCAGAAACTCTGGAAGTGGAATCCAGGCAGCAGTACTTTTAAAAAGCTACTGAGATGATTTCAATGAGCATGCAAGGGCAAGTACCACTATGTAAAATAACATCGCTGCTTAAAGTTTTGTTGTTGTTGTTGTTTTGGCTCACCCAGGTGGTTTGAATTTGGGCTGCAAATCAGCTGAAGGATGATTAGTCATTACAAATTCTCAGGGATTTTCCCTTCATCCACTACTTGTTCAGTACCAAGGCATCTTTTCTTTTCATCATCTTGGAATGGGGTAGGTGCTGGCTAACTTTTTCCCTAAGATTTTAGTTTCTGGAATCCCAGCATAATGTGTAAAGGGCATCCTAGTCAATTACCCACCTTGTGTGGGATCCAGGCTTTGATTCATGTTCCTTTTGAATAATGAGGCTACTAAAACAGAAGTTCATGGTTTCTGGCGATAGGAAAATACCTTAATATCAAATGCATCATCTGTAATCACTTACCTCCATGGGTTCCTGTGGTTTCTAAAATTTTAGGTTAATTTCTTATTACCTTGTCATATCTTCAGTCATTTAGCTTTTTAAAAAATTTCCCGCAGCATTTGTACTTGTTTTAAGCCAGAGGTTAGTCCAGATAGTCTTGCCCACCATTACCAGAAATGGAAGGTCTTACCAACTAATATACAGACTGGTACATTTGTTTTTGGCCCTATCTTCATTTTTTCTGCTATAGATACAGGTTGAACCTCCCTAATGCAAACATCCAAAATCTGAAATGCTCCAAAATTCAAAACTTTTAAAGCACTGACATTATGCTCAAAGGAGCATTTTGAATTTTGAATCTTCAGATTAGGCATGCTCAAACTGGTATGTATTCTGCAACTATTCCAAAATTTGAAAATATCTAAAATCTGAAACACCTCTGATCCCAAGCATTTTGAATGAGGGATACTCAACCTGTACTTCATGGTGCTTCTAATTTCTTCACATATTGACTTCCCAGTGTAAATCAGGTCGATACTTAGCTTTGTTCCCTTCAGCTTCAGCTTCTCATATCTGCTAAGCCCATTTACCACTTATTAATCTGCTTTCCAGCATCCAAAATTTTGTTGTGTTCATCTTATCTCCTAGTCTCTTTGTTTTTGGGGGGCTATGTTTTTAAAAAATATATTTTTATTGTCCTTTTGGTGGGATTTCTTGAGGGAGAAGAGGAACAGAGTTAATGCATATGTTCCATCTTTCATCTTTAACCTGAAGTTTCCTCATTTGCTTATCAACATACTTCATTATGGCTTCCCTCATCACACCTTCCTCTGACTCAGCTGGGATAGGTTGTCTGGTTTTAAGGAGTCATGTGATTAGCATTGGCCCACCTAGATAATCCAGGATAATCCCTCTGACTCTAGCTCTTTAACTTAATCACATTTTCAAAGCCTCTTTTGCCACAAAAAGTAACATATTCACAGGCTTTGGGGAATCAAATGTGAACATCTGTATAGACCATCGTTATGCTTAACACATCCACAGTGTTTAACATGATCTTTTTTGATTCCTGAACATAGTGGATTGAGCCAATTCATGAATTCACATATCTTTAAAAATTTTTTTTTATTGAAACTTAATTGATTATACATATTTGTGGGGAACAGATTTGACTATCAATACTTGTGTATAATATGTAATGGTCAAATCAGGATAATTAGCTTATTCATCACTACAATACATAATCATTATTTGTGTCCATTAACCAATTTCTCACTGACCTTCCTTCCCCCTTCCCCTCTCCCTTTTCCACTTCTAGTAACCCCAGTTTTGTTCTTTCTTGAAAGCTCAATGTATTATTGTGATTGTTGTTTCCTTTTTTTTCTTTCATTCTTCCTTATTTGTTTAATTTTTTGCTCCCATTTATGAGTGAGTGGGGTTTGTTCTTTCTTGTGTATTCATGGTAGTGATTATTGTTTCGGGGTTCTAGGTGCAGGACTCCCTTGAGGGTTTTTGTACAGCTGGTCGTGTGGAGCTGAACTCCCACAGTTTTTGTTTGTCTGGGAAATACACTATTTCCCCTTCATTTCTGGATTGCTGGGTGTAGTATTCTTGGCTGGCAGGTTTTTTCTTTTAGTACTTTGAAAATATCATCCCATTCTCTTCTGGACTATGGGGTTTCTGATGAGAAGTCTGCTGTTAGTTTGACAGGGACTCTCTCTCTCTTATAGGTGACTTGATACTTTTCTCTTGCTGTCTTTAGGATTCTGTCTTTGTTTTTGACTTTTGAAAGTTTGACTACAGTATGTCTCAGAGAGGACCTTTTGGATTGAATCTGACAGGGGATCTTGAGCCTCTTGGATCAGGAAGTCCCTATCTCTACCAATACCTGGGAATTTTTCTGCTATAATTTCATTGAATATGTTTTAAAGAACATTTCCTTTCTCCTCCCCTTCCAGAACATCCATTATTCAGATATTTGTGTGCTTAAGGGTGTCTGATTGCTCTCATAGTTTTTCTTCACTTTTAAAAATTCTTTTTCTTGGGCTGGCCCAGTGGCACACTGCTACAGTGCGCCACTTGGGAGTGTGGCGGCGCTCCTGCCGAGGGTTCGGATCCCACATACAGACCAGCCGCTCACTGGCTGAGCGAGGTGTGGGCGCAACACCGAGGGCTGCGATCCCGTTGCCGGTCCCGGTCCGGTACGGGTGCGACACTGAGGGTTGCGATCTGTTGCCGGTCACGAAAAAAGACAAAAAGGAAAAAAAAAAATTTAAAAAAAAAATTAAAAATTCTTTTTCTTTTTTTTTTTTTGTCTGCTTTTGTTATTTTGAAAAGACTGTCTTTAGGATCATAAATTCTTTCTTTCAGGTCTGAGGACTGGAGCACCTTAATTTGGAAAAGTAAGGAAGATGAGGAGGAGCCAGCAAAGGAGTGGCCACTTATCTGCATTACATACCTATTTTTGAAAAGTAGTCATTTGTATGTATTCAAGGTGCATATGTTTCATTCTACAAATGATTCTTGGTGTGTATAGGATTAATAGATCTTTTACAAGAACTGTAAGCACAAAGTAGGTACTTAATAAATATTAGTTGAATGAAATAAAAAAGAAATTCTTTCTTCCACTTGCTCTATACTGCTGCTTAATCTCTCAATTGTAGTTTTTATTTCATTGAATGAGTCTTTCAGTTCCAGGTGTTTTGCTACATTCTTTTTTATGGTATTTATCTCTTTGTAAATTTTCTCCTTCATGTCCTGGATTGTTTTCCTCATTTCATTGTGTCATCTATCTGAGTCTTCTTGTATCTCACTGAGTTTCTTTAAGATTGTTACTCAGAATTCTTTTTCAGACATTTCAAGGGTTTCCTATTGTTTGGGGTCTGGTATTTGAGAGTTATATTCCTTTGGTGGTGTCATATTTTTTTGTTTTCTAATATTTCTAGTGTCCTTATGTTGATGTCTCATCATCTGGTAAAGTGGTTGCTTCTTCTATTACTCTGGGGTGTCTTCTGAGGAAAGAGACTCCCTCCCGTGTAGGTGTGTTTTATATTGCCCATTGGGTGGGGTGTTTTAGTTTTGGTTCCAGGTAGACTCAGCAGTCTCAGTAGTTCCAAGTAGACTCAGTTGTTTTGCATAGACTCAGTAGTTCTGGGTAGACTCGGTAGTTCTGGGTAGACTTGGTAGTTCTGGGGGCATTGACAACTACTGTCTGTGGCTGGAGCTGTGTGGGCAGCTGGGCCCATGCAGGTGGTTGGGTCCTTGTGGGCACCCAGGGTGGCTGGGGCCTTATAGGCAGCTGGATGGCTGGACCCATGTATGCAGGTGGGGCCGTGTGGGTGGCTGCATTAGGTGGGGCTGCACAAGTGGCTAGATGTCTGGGGCTGTGTGGGTAGCTGGAGCAGATAGGGTTGTGCAGGCAGCTGGATGGCTGGGCCCATGTGGGTGGGTGGGTTCACATGGGCAGCTGGGCAGTGGGCCTGTGTGGGCAACTGGGTGGCTGGGGCCAAGTAGGGGGCCAGATGGCTCAGCCCATATGTGCAGCTGGTCCTACCCAGAATTCTCATATCCTTTTATTCCTGCTTTTCTCTCTTGGTTCACTTGGTATATGGTAACTTTTTTCTAATGTCAACAATAATGAAGATGAGGAATACAGAGTAAGTAGGGATTTTTGAGAGAGTATTTGATTCATGTACCTGTTCCCCTTAAAATCTTATGCAAAGCACCTTTTACCTTATCCAGTTATTTATTACATTACATTAGCTGTACTAAGCAAAAGATAACAATGGTGAAAACTTAAAATGCTTTTTGAATTTTAATGGTACTGCACACGACAATGTGGGTTTTATTTATCATGGAATATTTCTTCATTTCTTCTGGGAAGCTTTCATGCTGATGCCTAAAAAATATCTGTAGGGTCTTATGATTCAACTTGTAAGTAAAAAGATTAATTATATTGAAGGTGGACCTTGCTCTCTCTTGTTTGAAGGTCCCTTGGCTAATGCTAATGCATTATGAAATCATAAATTGAAATTGGTTTGCTTATATCTGTCAGCATCTTGGCATGTATTAGGATTAATCAACTTATTAGTCATATGTAAACTTTATTTCTTTGATTACATATTACATTTAGTATCAGTAAAAAAATCACAATTTTACATTAGTAGGGAGTGACATCATCTTCCTTTTTTCCTTTCAGCTATCGGATATCTCATTCCTATGTTAAGAAATAACACGTTGTAGCATTTGTCAATTATTTCCAATCTGATTTCACTTTTTACATTCATTATTCTTCTAGGTTTTTCATTAGGAGCTGTCTTCTACCCATTCTAGTTCACTATTTCTGACATCATATGAACCCATTTTCAGTCCTTTATAGGTGAAAAATGGACAAAAGCTACTTAAGCACCCATTGTGTGCCAGGTATTTGACCATGTCCATTAACCTGTCAGCATTTCCCAAGATGTATTGGGCAGAATTAAGGATGGTCATTGATACTCTGTAAAAACTTGGTTCTATGGTCAGATAAATTCAGAGAAAGCTGAAATAAAAAAAGTTAAACTGGTTTATTTTAAAAAAAGTCTTGGTAGAGACTTTAATATACAAATAAACATTCTGAATTTCCCAAGGAAATTTTATTTATTTGAGCATTTTAGGTGATTAATATTCTTCAGAAAATTAGAAAATACTCACATGTAAAAACATTAAACCCTTATAATTATACTGTCAGGTAAGTATGAACCTTGTTTTTACAGATGAGGAAAGAAGTTTAAAGAAGTTAGTAATTTTCTTAAGGTCAAAGAGCTATGAGTGGAGTCTAGATGCAGACTCAGATCTCATCTACATAAAAGCCTTGGTTCACTCTTTCCCTGCCTTGTTCCTGCCTTCCTTTCCTCCTTTCCTTCCATTTAAAATTACATTTATTTGTTTATCTGATTTATAAAAGTAACATATATATTTACTAAAGATTCTGGAGGCTGGCTGGTTAGCTCAGTTGGTTAGACCTATGCTCATAACATCAGCGTCCAGTGTTCAATCCCTGTACTGGCCAGCCAGGAAAAAAAAAAAAAAAAAAAAAAAAAAAAAGACTTTGGAAAACAAACAAAGGGGTGCAAAGTTTCAGTTATGTAAGATGAATAAGTTCTGGAAATCTAATGTACAGCAATGTGACTGTAGTCAACAATACTATATTGTACTTGAAACTTGCTAGGATGGTATTCCCCCCCCAAAGAAAAAAATGGTAACTATGTGAGGTCATAGATATATTAATTAGCTTGATTGTGGTGATTATTTCACAATGTATATATATATCAAAATATCAAGTTTTATACCTTAAGTAAATACAATTTTTATTTGACAGCTATACCTCAGTAAAGAAGAGGAAGTGGGAGAAAGTAAAAATTAGTCATAACTCCTCCACCCTGAAATAACATTATAGTTTTAACATTTTAAATGTTTTAAACACATGTGTATATTATATCTATATAGTGTGGTCTGTGTTTGTTTCAAAATCCAGATCTTACTGTATGTATTTTTAAACCTGTATTGTCAATATCATGTAATTAAATAATCATTGAAAATATATTTTAATGGCTGCAGATTATTCCATCACAGGGATTAACCAGATTTATTTAGTCAATTCTTAGTTGTTGGACTAGATTGCATCCAGTTTTTCACTGTTATAAATAGCACCATAGTGAACAGCTTAGCACATTACATCTTTGTGCACTTCGATTATTTCTTTGGAATAAACTACACTCACATTCCACTAATAGTGTAGAAGAAAGCATGTTTACGCATGCTCTGGTCAATATAAGCTCTTATATATTTATTTTTATTTCTTGACAATTTTATAAGCAAAACATGCATTTTATTGTTTAGCTCATTATACTTCAGTTATGCCCTTTTGGCTGTCATTAAGCTGTCTTCCTGACTTGTTCTGTATCTGGTTTTCCCATGAGTGGTGATTATTTTGCATCCAGCTCTCATTTTGGTATTGCCTTATGATGCGCATTAGCCAAATTGATAACTGAAATGAGGAATACAGTCTGAGTATGAAGACAAATAATACACCTGGATACTAAACTCACACCCATGGTTTTCTTTTTTTTTTCTTTTTAATTTTTATTTTGTCAATATACAATGTGGTTGATTATTATGGCCCATCACCGAAACCTCCCTCCCTCCTTCCTCTCCCCCTCCCATCCAAGCATGTCCTTTCCATTTGCTTGTTGTAAGAACTTCAAAAAAATTGTAGTTGTTATATCTTCCCCCCCCCCTGGTATTTTTTTTGGGTGTGTGTGTGTGTGTGTATGTGAGTGAATTTATTTATTTATTTTTAGCTCCCACAAATAA
>NW_007737164.1:0-562 GCF_000696425.1 Galeopterus variegatus
GGTCTAACACAAGGGTGTGCACAGGGAAATCTCTGCCCCGCAGACGACTCTCAAGTCTTCCGGATGATAAGATGGCAGCTGGTAAACCGTGAGATCCACAGAGTAATACCCAGTGGGCAGGAAACGCAGCTGGGCTTCTCCAGGAGTAGCTCGTGATTGCAATTTTCCTTAACGTGACTTCCAGAAAAGTCGCCTCCACTATTCTTGTAAGATGAAGATGCCCGACCTATCCATGACGGCCCCGAAAAGAAACCTGGGGTCACTGTGGCTGTTTCCTGGCGACCTTCCCCATTGTCCCACCCATGTCAAAGGGCAGCAAAGCCACTGCTGCCAGAAACAAACCACTGCCCTGTGTTTACCTAGAACCCAGCTCCGGCCAAATGTGGAAAACTGCATGAACTTTGGGTTGCTACATATAAACAAGACATAACGAGGCTGACAGTCCCCAGACGCACCGAGTGAGCGTGGGGATGGGGTGCTGTGTAGGGGACAATGGACTACAAGACAGAGCATGGGGGAGGGGGAAGGATCCCAGCAAGTCACTGGTGTGGGTGTGGCCCTG
>NW_007737164.1:1142-5280 GCF_000696425.1 Galeopterus variegatus
AAGACATAACGAGGCTGACAGTCCCCAGACGCACCGTGAGTGAGCGTGGGGATGGGGTGCTGTGTAGGGGACAATGGACTACAAGACAGAGCATGGGGGAGGGGGAAGGATCCCAGCAAGTCACTGGTGTGGGTGTGGCCCTGTGCACACTCTGCCTTCTCAGACTCTGTCCCTCCAGAGCCCAGAGGCTTGATTAGGTGACATCGTTGAGAACACTGCTCAGCGCAGCGAGGGCACAGCAAAAGCCTCCTTTTTCTTTCAGTGGGAGGCGGCTATGGGAAGGGAGTCTAAAGTGTCCAGTGTCCTTCAGCCGGGAAAGATGAACGTGTTGGGGATATAACATGATCCTAAAATCCAGGGGACTGGGGGACCCTCGAGAAAGCAACCCGCCCGTCCTCTCGCACCTGCAGACAGTGTGCTTGCTGGGAGGCACCACAGGGACCCCAGGGCCACTGAGGCAAGACAGGGAAGCAGCCGTGGCCAGAATAAAAGGGGACAGCAGCCTCGCCAGAGGCGGCCTTCACGGGGTCTCTGAAGGGAGACGCAGGGGCGTGAGCCGGCAGGACCCTCGTCACACGCGAGCACACGACAGTGAGTTAAAAGGAGAAACAGGTCGTGTGCTCAAAGCTAAAATGAGCAAGACTATGTCTTAAAGTCAGAATCCGGCTCTTCTAATTACCCAACGTCATTGAAAAGATATTTAAAAAGACGGAAGAGTCATTAGGGAGATCCCCACCATGTCATGCCTTTGCTGCGCGACTAAATTAGTTATGCCATCGGTGAGAGAAAATGTCTCTTTTTTCCCAACAATGGAAAATGCATCCACTCAAAGTTACAGCTGAGGTCACAGGGGCTGGGATGAGGTGCCTGCAGGTGGGGCAGCCGTGCCCTTATCTGAACCGCCAGTCTCCGGGACGTCTTTGTGACATGGGACGCTGGTGCTTCCTGGGCTCTGCACCCCTCCCCTCTGCTGAGCGCACAGCCTCTCACTGTGGCCAGCCCAGGGTTCTGCTCTACTTTCTGCTTTACTTTCTCATGAACACACGCCCCCGATGATTGCTTTCCTGACCCCCACGTGGAAAGCGCCCCACAATAGGATGCATTGTTTCTGCTGCTTTGGATGCTTATGCTTACAGAGGGACAACTTGAAATTCAGTGATGGGAATGGAGCGTGCTTGTCCCTACCAGGGGCAGGCTCTTCAGATGCTTGATCCAAAGTTCCAGACACAGTTAACAGAGAGAGAAAAAGAGATTTCCAAACTTCTCAAGGATTACCAAATGTGTCTACATCAGAACTTGGTCCAAACAGCTGAATTTCAGCCAAACATTTTGGCCTAAATTTAAAGGTGGTACATATCCTGCTAAGGAGGGTAAGACTGCAGTGACTAGAGGAAATAGAAAGTGGTGGCCGTGTTCCAGTTGTCTGTTGCAGAGTAACTAGCCCAAACTTAGAGGATCAACATTACCAGTACGTTGTTTTATCTCACAATCTTCTAGGTCAGGAATTTGCACAGGGCTCAGCTGGGTAATTCATCTGTTCCGTGTGGCATCAACAGAGCTTACTGATGGCACTGAGCTGGAAGATGCCTTGGTCTGGAGGGTCTTTTGTTCATCTGGCACCTTGGTGAGGACAGGTGGGAGGCTGGGGTCGGCTGAGAACTTCCACTGGAGCACTTACCTGGGGCCCCCCAGCAGGGCAGCCTCAGGGCAGTAGTATGTCTTCAATGGCCCCTTAGGACTCCATGAGCAAGTGTTCCGTTCAAGAAGTCTGGCTGCACACTGCAGGGATTCCTATGAGCAAACCTTGGAAGTCCCAGAGAGTGACTTCTGCCTCATTCTATTGGTAAACAAGTCATCAAGACCTGCCCAGATTTAGGGGAAGGGGATTAAGACTCCACTTCTTGATGGGAGAACTAGCAAAGAACTTGTGGGTCTCTTTAATCAACCACAGATCCTATCGATATACCTCTCACATTTATGCTTGAATTAAATCCTCACTGTGTAGATTACACAACGCTGTCTCTCCATCTCCACCAGTCATGGGGTACCTCTTATTTGGGTTCTTATTTGCAGAATCAGAGATTTGTCATCACTTTCAGGGCTGGAAGAATGAATGACTGTTTTAAAAATACCACACCATCATTAATACTAATATCCACAATTCATTAATAGGGAGAGGACAGCAGAGTATTGTGGTAAGAGTTATGAGTTTGCAGTCACGCCTACATCAGTTGAAATCCTGCTCTGTCACTTATTGGCTCTGTAAATTTGAACAAGTTACTGAAATTTTCTGATCCTCAACTTTAAAATGAATGTAACACCTGTGGCAGGTGTCTCAGGGCCCCCTCACTCTTGATCTGTGCACATTCGTTCGAGCAAAAAACTGTAGGAGACTTTCTACATACTTTTCAGGAGGTCCTGGTGGACAAGAGCTCCGCTGGCCACAGCAGGTGACCTCCATAAATCACCCTTAGTGTGGTGCTTCCTTGATTCCTGTCCCAGTCTCCAGGCTCCTTCACTTTTGCTTCCTGGGTTCACCTCCCCCATAAACCACCTGCATCCAAGTCTCTGTCTCAGGATCTACTTTCAGGGGACCAAAACTAAGGGAATTCTGACCTTACGGGATTGTTCTAAACATAAACTTGGAACATGAAAGATGCGTGGCACAGAGCCTGGTAGCTCGTTGTCTCTCATTCATTCTTTGCCATTCTCAGGCATCCAGACTTCTCACCTTTCCCCAGACCTGGACAGCCCTTTCCAGCACTGCTCGCTGCTCAGTCTGTCTCTTCTAATGAGATGCCTTTCCCTCCCTCCATGGGTTGAAATCTCACCCATCCGCAAACATCCTTCTCTGACCACCTGAGTGGGTGGGATCCCCCGACTGCATCCGCTCACAGCACCACATCTCCCTCCCTCCTCACCATTTCTACAACTTTACATTTTATATTATCTTTGTCTGTCTTTTCATGAGACTCAAGCCTCCACAGGGCATGGGGCTTGTCTGTTTTGCCTACCTAAGAAAAGAAAAGCAGTATTTGATGAGTGAGTATTAAACAAGTAAATGAACAAGATGTTCTTCCTCCTCTGACACATGCTCTGGCATCCTCCTCCTTCCCACCCACATCCCTCCAGCAGCACACACTAGCAGCAGCACACACACCAGCAGCAGCACACACACACCAGCAGCAGCNCTGCTCTGTCACTTATTGGCTCTGTAAATTTGAACAAGTTACTGAAATTTTCTGATCCTCAGCTTTAAAATGAATGTAACACCTGTGGCAGGTGTCTCAGGGCCCCTCACTCTTGATCTGTGCACATTCGTTCGAGCAAAAAATTGTAGGAGACTTTCTACATACTTTTCAGGAGGTCCTGGTGGACAAGAGCTCCGCTGGCCACAGCAGGTGACCTCCATAAATCACCCTTAGTGTGGTGCTTCCTTGATTCCTGTCCCAGTCTCCAGGCTCCTTCACTTTTGCTCCCTGGATTCACCTCCCCCATAAACTACCTGCATCCAAGTCTCTGTCTCAGGATCTACTTTCAGGGGACCAAAACTAAGGGAATTCTGACCTTATGGGATTGTTCTAAACATAAACTTGGAACATGAAAGATGCGTGGCACAGAGCCTGGTAGCTCGTTGTCTCTTATTCATTCTTTGCCATTCTCAGGCATCCAGACTTCTCACCTTTCCCCAGCCCTGGACAGCCCTTTCCAGCACTGCTCGCTGCTCAGTCTGTCTCTTCTGAGATGCCTTTCCCTCCCTCCATGGGTTGAAATCTCACCCATCCGCAAACATCCTTCTCTGACCACCTGAGTGGGTGGGATCTCCCGATTGCATCCGCTCACAGCACCACATCTCCCTCCCTCCTCACCATTTCTACAACTTTACATTTTATATTATCTTTGTCTGTCTTTTCATGACACTCAAGCCTCCACAGGGCATGGGGCTTGTCTGTTTTGCCTACCTAAGAAAAGAAAAGCAGTATTTGATGAGTGAGTATTAAACAAGTAAATGAACAAGATGTTCTTCCTCCTCTGACACATGCTCTGGCATCCTCCTCCTTCCCACCCACATCCCTCCAGCAGCACACACTAGCAGCAGCACACACACCAGCAGCAGCACACACACACCAGCAGCAGC
>NW_007737164.1:6875-7517 GCF_000696425.1 Galeopterus variegatus
CAGCAGCACACACACCAGCAGCAGCACACACACCAGCAGCACACACACACCAGCAGCAGCACACACACCAGCAGCAGCACACACCACCACCAGCACACACACGCTACCACCCTGGAAACAGCCTCTGCTCTTTTGGGTGCTGATAGTATATCACAGTAATTTGCCTTTGCCAAATTCTCCTCTGTAGTAAAGTCTGATTGATTTTCTGATTGATTTTCCCTTGTTCTTTCTTCCTTCCTTCCTTTCTGTCTCCCTCCCTCTCTCTTTCTCTCTTTCTTCCTTTCTTTTTTGCTTTCATGAGTCCCATTATAAAGGTATAAGCCAGGGGCCCAGTGGGAACCCAGATGTCTGTGTCAACTCAGCCTGGGTCTGTCTGAGCTTTCTGGGATTGTTGCACTGCATATAGGCGCTGACATCTGGCCTTACCCCAGATCAGCCCCCTCCCCCAAATCAGGAAGCACTGGCTATTCCTTAACCTTCAAAACAATGCTCCCATCGGGAACAGAAGTTGCTCCAGGAGCAGGAAAGCCAGGCCTGAGGGCCAGGTCTGGGGATACCTGTTGAGGGGCTAGAGCAGAGGGACCCACCCAAAGGCACAGGCTGCCTTGTCACACCAGCTGTCTTCCAACCCAGCCCACAGAA
>NW_007737164.1:9017-10855 GCF_000696425.1 Galeopterus variegatus
CTTATCCCCAGGAGATGTCTGAAATCAACCCAGGCTTTTGGCTTTGAAGATAAGTCACTTGAATTTCCTCAGGATGGACACAGCTGAGCAAAAGCTGACTCAAAAGGCAAGCCAGGTTCAAGAGTTTACCAGGAAAAGTGTGCCCTGCACTTGATTTACTGCCCAAAAGATTTTATTCTAAAAATATTTTTATTAGTGTCTGAAATAATTTAATCACAGGTTTGCCTTTGGTCAGAGCTCAGCGAGTCCTCTGTGCCCAACAGATATATTCTTTCAGACTTTCAAACAGGAAACTCTGAGTCCAGAGAATGGAGAACATTTAGAACCGTGCCAGCGATGATTCAGAGAAGTCACCCTCCCACTCACACCAGACTCCCACACGTCCCCTACTTCACTGGCAGACACGTTAAGTCTAAAACTAAAGCAGAGATTTTGAGGGTTCTTTTCCCGATGAGATAAAGGAGCTTAAGGCTGACAGTGCAGCTGGCAGAGCCTGGCAGCATGAGACCTGCCAGAGAGAGGGGACTGACTTCCGAGCAGGAGGGAGGGGCTCCTGGAAGAGGACCCAGATCTTCCCTTTAGATTACAGGGAAAAACCTCGTGTTAGCCCTCAGAGCACCCCACCTCCCCTGGAGACCAGGAAGCATAATTCATTCATCCATTCATTTGATATGTCTTTGACATGGGAAAATCTGTAGAGCTCTGCTTTCCAAACAGCATTCATAAGAATGGACTCATTGGAGGGATCCAGGAACACACATGGACAGTTGAATGAACCCTTAGGAGGGACAACTGGGATATGGACACTCCAGGAATAAGTGGAGAGCTTCCTGGGTGGACGTGGAGCTGGGGACAGCGCCTTTGCCTTCCTAGTCTGTGCACACCCAGCACCTAACACTGCACTTCCATCGTTCACTCACCATGTATCTATTGGGTGCTTAATGCATGCTGAGCACAAGTCACCAGGGACGAAGCCAAAGTATGTAAGAGAAAGCCCCTGCCCTCAAGGAGCTCATGGCCCATTAGGAAAGACAGACCAGGGCACAGGCAACCTCAGTGTCCTCACAGGGATGAGTGTAGGGTGAAGAAGTCAGTCCAAGAAGAGCCATCGTCTACCGCTCTAGATAGAAAGGCTCTGATCCTGCCTCTGCCCCTCACCAGCGTTGTAACGGACACGAGTTACTTAAGCCTTCCAAGCCTCAGTTTCCTCATGCATAAACCAGGGGCATTATTAGTGGCTGCCTCCTAGATTGGAGTAAACGAATGCGATAATGTCAGAAAATTACTTAGAAAGAGCCTGGCCTATCAGCTCAATACATGACAACGATTCCAGCTCTGATGGCCACCTAGCACTCTGGAATCCCATAAAAGAAGCCTCTCTGCCAATTTAGGGGGTCCGGAAAGGCTTCCCAGGGAAAACCAGAACAAAAAAGGAGGAGTCGGCCAACTGAACAGGATGGGAAGGGTTTTCCAGACCCGGGAAACAGCAAGTGCCAAGGCCCCGACACAGGGGAGAACAAAGCCTTGAGGGAAACTCCGTGCAGCCAGCGCTGGGCGGGGCAGGGGCCTCCCATGCACCCTCTCGTTCAGTACTGTGTGCTGAGCACCCACCACGTGCCACGCACTCTCTTCTGGAAGCTGCAGATACACCAGTGAATAAAACAGATACAAACCCCTGCCCTCCTGGAGCTCACATTCTAGTAAAAGGAGACAGAGTAACAAGATAAATGAGATGAACAAGCAAGCTGGAAAAGGCCTCCACGTTTTAATTAAGGAGTTTGGACTCTGACATGCAGGCCACAGGCAGAGATTAACTTTGAGGGCTGGCTGGTTAGCTC
>NW_007737164.1:11985-12939 GCF_000696425.1 Galeopterus variegatus
CTCTGGCTGCCCTGTGCAAAGGGGCAGGAGGGGAGGCCCGCGTGGAGGCAGGGGACCGGGAGGGTGCTGTCACGTCCTAGGCTGAGGACGCTGTGAAGCCAGGCTAAACATAAGCCTGAGATGGAACTGTGGCACATGTGAGAGCTGCGTTTGTGGGTTCCCTGTGAAATGTCCCATACCCCACACTGCTGGGTTTCAGACTCTCTCTGCACTATGGCTCCCCTAGTGACTAAGTCTGTTGAATGTTCAGACTCTCAGGAGAGAATCTGATTGGCTCAGCTGGTCACTTTCATCCTTAGGGGATGCACCTCCCATCAGGGACCTGTGGGCCTGGAAACTTCCTTCAGATGGGGGGTGGGAGCAGAGAAAGTTTGTTCTCCCTTTATAACCTGTCTACTGAGTCACGCCCCACTCTGTGGCATTTCAGGGCCCATCCACAGTGATGAGCTCTCTTCCCCAGAGCCTGTGCACAAGTCTTCTGCATGCTTTTTTGCTCTGTGATATCTTACAGGATGCTTTGGAGAGACAAAGAGAGGTCAGACCTTGAACCTGCCCTCAAGTTGCTCACAGCCTAGTAAGGGAGAAAAGAGGAAAGTGTGATTAACGTCATAGAGAATAGAAAGCTAAATGCTATCATAAAGGTGCTTGGAGACGTCAGGACTGGGATGGACTATTACAATGTTTGCAAAAGGCTTTGTAGTGGAGGTGGCATTTGAACAGAGCCCTGAGGACAAAGCGTTTAGAGAAGAGCAAAAGCGCAGTCATGGGAAGCTCCTCCTCTTCCCTTCCTGCAGTGCACAAGCCTGTCACTCACGCATGCATGCAACAAGCAATAGTTGATCGCCTACTGAGTACCAGGCCATAAGGACCTCCTGTTTTCTGAACATCGTTTGAACAACTGCTGGACTGTCAGGCTCTACTACAAATGTCCTGAGGCAGCCATGAGATGAGGCC
>NW_007737164.1:13321-18601 GCF_000696425.1 Galeopterus variegatus
AACAACTGCTGGACTGTCAGGCTCTACTACAAATGTCCTGAGGCAGCCATGAGATGAGGCCAATCACACAGGAAACAAGGGCTTGGACAGCAGCCTTCAGAAACTCTGGTCCTGCTGTCCTCCTCCAAGGAGGTAGCCCAGTGGAACTCAGTTTTTAACCACACCAACTACCTGCTCTGTTCCCGCTTTCCAGGGGAGAAATTCTCGCAATAATGAAAAATTGGCCAAGAACAACCACAACAAAAGCTGCAGTACAGTTGCTGGAAATAACCAAGAATTTGCTTGTTCGTTTTGTTTTTTAGGAGCTAACACTCAGTGCCCACTCCTGATGATTCCTTCCATGTGGACACTCCCGGACCCTCGCTCCCGAGGGAAGAGGTGGGTGGGCCTTTATTGTGAGTTTCAGGAAGGAGTTGAGCGTGCACGCCTCAGTCCCGTGCCCCTGCTCTGCCTCTCGAGGCCAGGTCATGGACAGGAAGCAAGCTGCTGCTGCTGAGCTCCTCTGTGTCCTAAATTCCCCAGGGCCGGGGTCCATGAGGGGAGGCCTGAGGGGCCTCACTCTTCCTGGGACTGGGTGGAGGAGTCTGTCCAGCTCTGGCATGTACAATCAGAAAGCTCCTTTGCCGCATGCCTACAATCCATCCTCCCATGTCAGCTTATCAGTACAGCAATACAGGTAAATTCTGGCAACCCTTCTGCCTGCTCCTTTGTCCTTTCTCTGAACTATTCAGATCTCACCTGGGGAAAACAGGAGTGATAAGGAGTGGAATTTGTGGACGAAACACATGCAGAGTGATGGAAACATCTAATGTGGCCTGCGGGGTGGCTTTAAGCTGTGGTGGCCCTACTGGTGGCTTGTAGCAGCCTACATGGGGCCATGTGGCTGTGTGGGTTTTACACCAGGTGGTGGCAGCTATTAGCTTGTATTATGCTCTGTCCCTGGTGGCCGCTGCAGCTCATGGTTGGTTGGTTTGTTGACTAGCATATGGTTTTATATCGAGGCTGTTTGAAGGAGGACAGAGCTTGAGCAGGGAGGCAGGCCACGGGTGACCAAAGCAAAGACGTCAGCCTTTGGAAGCAGACTGCTGCAGGCTGACCTTGAATGACCCTAGCCACAGGTCGGCATGCTGGGATTCCAGGGAAAGCTGAATGAAACAGGATTAAGCCTTTTTAACACAGTGGTGCTGTGTTTAAATGACAAGTTTCCATGTTGCCCAAGGTGATGAAGGTTTCCTGAGCCTCCAGCCAGGTCACCTGCCCCAAGTTCCATCTCAGGTTGAGGAAAGCTGTGCAAGGAGAGGGATGCATCTTAAATTCACAGGCCTTGGCCATAACTAAGAACCTTAATATGTTTGAAGAACTGCTGGGTGAGTTTCAATGTGACAGTTCTTGTTAGGTGGGGTTGCCAGAATTGTTTGTTAAAGGAACTTGACTGAAAGCTGCATATAATTACAATAACAAAGCAAGTTACCCCAAAGAGGAGGCATAAGAACGGGGAACGATCAGGACAGGGTATGGAGTCTAGCGTGGGTTAGATGCTGGACTGAGCATATGGTAGTGAGATTATCCAGTTAGAGAAAGAAGGTGGACAGGGTGCTTCAGCAGGCCCAGACTTACTGATTTTATAGCTCCCACATGAGATGAAAATCTAGAGGACTATGCTAGGATAAGAAAATGAATGAATGAATTTCTGGTACAGAAAGCAAAGGACACAGTGTTCCAGCCCACGGTGCTAGAAAATGAAAGATGTTAATCCAGGGTTCCAGCCCATGCAGCTCATTGGAACCAGACGCAGAGCTTTGGAAACTCCCAGAGCCCAGACCACTTACAGCAGAACCCTGGGGTGGCAGCAGATACCAGCTGCACTGTTTCCATCTCCTTAGATGATCCAGACTGAAGGCTGAGAACCTCTCGCTTGACTGTCACACATTTACCCCAGGCACACCCCTCCACTTTAGAAAGCGATGTGTGCAAGAGAAGTGCTGCACGGTGTCTGGAACAAATGGTTTGGAGGTTCCTCAAACAGTTGCAGATAGATCTACCATATGACCCAGCTATCCCACTGCTGGGAATATATCCAAAGGAATGGAAATCATCAAGTCGAAGGTATACCTATTCCCCAATGTTCATTGCAGCACTCTTTACAATAGCCAAGAGTTGGAATCAGCCCAAATGTCCATCATCGGATGAGTGGATACGGAAAATGTGGTATATCTACACAATGGAATACTACTCAGCTATAAAAACGAATGGAACATTCCAATGCTGAGGAGAAACCACGTACTGAGGAGGAGCACATGGCGGGCCTTCCTCCAGGGACCCAGGCGGGCAGTGTGAGTGACCAGCTGGGGCTGATTTTGCAGCTGGGATGGGGCTGGGGAAGATACCTTCCCTTGGGAAAGGTGCAGAGGCCTAGAAAGTTCCACAGCAGGATGCCGTGGTCACTGTCTGCCTGCTGAGAACAGAGTACGACAGCTCTGTCGCCAGACAGGGGCCCAAACAGGGCCTCCATGGGAAAAGTCATGGTGAGAAGTTCTGAATGTGCTGGATGGGGAGAAAGGCATCAAAAAAAGCCCAGAGTCTGGGAGACTTGGGGGGCTGCACCTGAAGGTTTATACATTATTCAAGAAAGCACAGGGTCCCCAATGCTGAGATAAGACGCACGTGTAGAATTTCCCCCAGGTGTAATAATGTGGTGCTGTCACTAACTCCTGTTGGAATAACTGGCCCATTAGAGGTTATGTTGCCAGGCCGAGGGTTCTAGACTAAGCACAGAGCGGTGGTGCCCAGACTATGAATGTGCNAGGTGTAATAACGTGGTGCTGTCACTAACTCCTGTTGGAATAACTGGCCCAATAGAGGTTATGTTGCCAGGCCGAGGGTTCTAGACTAAGCACAGAGCGGTGGTGCCCAGACTGTGAATGTGCATGAGAATCACCAGGAGGGTGAGTGGAACCACAGACATGGGCCTCCCTAAGTCTCTGATCAGCAAGTCCATCATTTCTAGTGAGTTTCTGAGGGTGCCAATGCTGCTGGATGAGGGTCCACGCACAGAGAACCAGCAGCTCAGCAGGCGTCCAGCTCCCTCAGTACCCCCGGGGCTGTGCTGTGTCACCGTTAAACTCAGTACCAGGCTCGGGGAGCAACACTCACCTGGGAAACCTGCTCCAGGGGCCAGGGGCTCGTTTTAAAATGCAGTGCAGATGGGGCCAGGGCTATGCTAATCTTGTATTAACACCTGGGACTCTTTAAAAGGGAACATGTGAGAGGCCAATTCAATGTCTAAAGCCATAAGGAGCCACACCCTTCCCTGAAGAAGCCAAAAGACAGCCCAGACTGCAGGATTCTGAGCAAGAAGAAATTGGGGCGGGGGAAATTCAGATGTTAATTTCAAAATGTTAGAGGTTGAGTTTACAGCTTCTTTGGATATTGCCAAGGCCACAACTACAAGGCTACATTTCTATGCAACTTTTTGCTGATAATGTACACATTGTTTTATGGTGGCTGCTTCATAAATGATATTAGGGATTTTTATTTTTAAAAGATGTAATTGGGAGCATATCTGTTTTGTTGTCTCTAATTTCTTTGCAGAACTCTGATGAGCCATATCAGACAAGGCTGGGTGTAATTGTGTTAACCATGTGCTTCTGATGCTTTGACACTGGGGACCTTGCTGACGCTGGAGGGCCTGCCCCTCCCAGGCTTAGCCAATTCTGTGGGAGAGTAAACTACTTGCCTGCCCCATGAGCGTTCTTTTCAAATCCAAACCAACCAATTCAGAGCCCACCCCGACTGCCTGCTTTACGGAGCTCTCACACTCTGGCTGACTGTCCACCTACCCCAGTAGGGACAGCCCCTGCACCCCAAAGCCCACTGCAAGTATCAACCTAGCCAATCCTAAACCTGCCCCCTGCCTCACGCAGTCCCTCCCACGGAAAAACCACAATAAAGGCTCTCGCCCACATCTCCCCCACACCCCCTATGCCTCCGGAGCTTCCTGGTGCTTCCCCGTGTGACCGCCCCGCTGGGTGGCATCCCCCTCCTCTTGGGATCTGTGAATATAACACCATCTTTTCAATGGCAGTCGTCTCCTGATCTGTTGGCCTCACCATACTTGAGTAATAATAAAACCTAAATTTTAAAATAGCAATTCAGGATGGGACATACAAGGAGGTGAATTGTCAGCCTTGGGTACAGCACGGTTTTGAAACATTTAATTCATGTACTGTTCTTAATCATTTCTGAGCTTTCTGGGGGCTAAATCTGCATTGCCCCCTCAGGGGCTCAGAAAGATCCAGGGAAGTGCCCCTGTATTTCCTGGGAGAACAGCCTCAGAAAGGCGGAGCAAAACCGTTTTGATGGACTGTGCACCGCCACCCCTGCAGGACACAGCAGTGCCATGTTTGGCCACAGGAGGCTGGGAAGTCCCTAAGGCTAAGAGAATAAAATACTGAGAACTCCTGTAGGGGACAGGGACCCTTGGTTCCCATTTCTGCTGTTTCCCTCCCTGCGGAGGGGTCCTTCTAACAGTCGCTATCACCTTCTCCCAGATCCAGATGCTTCTTTTGGTGAGTTGGGGGAGGAACTGGACGGACGTAGCTCAGCTTTTCTCCCCTCTTCATGGGAGCCTGGCTGCATCCAGGAAGGCAAATAAATATTTGTTCTGCTTCTTTATGCTGTAACCTTAAAATGGACCAGCCCCCGCTTGGGGCCAGCTGTTTTCCAGCTGTGTCAAGTCCTGGGATTCAGTATCAGGAAGCCCATTGTTCTCCACGTCCAAGCACACTCTCCATGAGGTAATATTTAACCTAATGAGCCTCAGTTTCCTTCCCTCTAGAGTGTGGGTTACAGTATGAGTACTTGCCTGGTAGGTTTTTTTTTTTTTTTTTTTTTTTTTAGCACTGTTTATATATCTTCCCACTTGTTCATGGTCTATAATGTTACTGCTGAGAAATCTTCTAAAAGTCTCAGATGGTTCATCATTGAAGACACATAAATATTGTTTTCCTCTTCCTCATTCTTGCTTTCTTCCTCCCACTTTTTTTTCTAGAACCTTCTTTGCTGTGGCTGGGTAGCTCCCAGCCCCAGGTGCTCGGCCTCCCTCAGGAGCCTGGTGACCATAGGCCAAGTCATTTCTGGAGAACCAGTGGGCAGCGGGCTTGTGGAGTTTCTTTGCAGGAGGCTTGGCTTGGCTTTGCTTTGAAGAATGAGGAGGTGTGTTTTGCAGGAATGCCAGGCAGGAGGACACGCTGGTGGCTGAGCTGTGTGGATGGGGGGTCA
>NW_007737164.1:19088-23191 GCF_000696425.1 Galeopterus variegatus
TGCTTTGCTTTGCTTTGAAGAATGAGGAGGCACGTTTTGCAGGAATGCCAGGCAGGAGGACACGCTGGTGGCTGAGCTGTGTGGATGGGGGGTCATGGGACCCCACCACTGCTTTGGTGTCTGGCTGAGCACATGGCCATGGAAGGGGGAGCTTCTGTGCATGCACAGGGAGGCTCCGGCCATCAGAGGCTGCAGCCCAGGGTGGCAGCTGGACAACATGTCGCCTGGACAACCCACTATGAGTGATTTCGTGGAGCCCCTGTCCTGAAGAGGTGGCATGGGTGGCAGATGCCAATGGATGGGGACCACAAGAACAGAAAAACAACCACAGAAACACACGGCATGGTTATGTGTGCAAGTGAGCTATTGGCAGGAGGTCGTGGCAAAAACCAGCGAGAATTTGAAAGTAGGGCAGAGCAGGGAAATGCAGCTGAGTGTCACGGAGGGGATCCTACCTGTTCTCACTGCAGCCAGTCCTGGGGAAACCCAAGGAACAATCGACCTACCGTTTCAGCCCTTTCAGCAGACACTTCTTACACACCTACTAACGTGGCAAGACACTGTGCCGGGTGCTGGGCGTGTGTCGATGAGCAAGGATAAGGCTGTCTTCAGGATCCTATGGCAAGTGTGAGACTACTTCAGAAAGGTAATGGAAAATCCGTGGCATCTCTCAATTCTATTTTCCATGAACTATTCGAAGTACCCTAGTACACACCCCAGCCTTTGTGAAGAGCCCCGGTATGGTAAGCACCCCGGCATTTGAAATACTCGGTACATCAGATTTGGTTTTTAATGTAAAATTATTGTTTGTGCTTGCTGTTGATGGCCACCGTCGTGGGACGTGGCATTTTATCACTTAAGGCTCGTGTGNCCAGCGAGAATTTGAAAGTAGGGCAGAGCAGGGAAATACAGCTGAGTGTCACGGAGGGGATCCTACCTGTTCTCACTGCAGCCAGTCCTGGGGAAACCCAAGGAACAATCGACCTACCGTTTCAGCCCTTTCAGCAGACACTTCTTACACACCTACTAACGTGGCAAGACACTGTGCCGGGTGCTGAGCATGTGTCAAGGAACAAGGATAAGGCTGTCTTCAGGATCCTATGGCAAGTGTGAGACTACTTCAGAAAGGTAATGGAAAATCCGTGGCATCTCTCAATTCTATTTTCCATGAACTATTCGAAGTACCCTAGTACACACCCCAGCCTTTGTGAAGAGCCCCGGTATGGTAAGTACCCCGGCATTTGAAATACTTGTCCATCAGATTTGGGTTTTAGTGCAAAATTATTGTTGGTGTTTGCTGTTGATGGCCACCGTCGTCCTCGGTTAGTTCTTGGGGACGTGGCATTTTATCACTTAAGGCTCGTGTGTTTTCTACATGAAGTGCGTGGAAGTGTGAGGTTTCCAAGCACAATTTACCACCCCTCCCCTGAGATTGTTGGGGGCGGGAGGACTGCAGCTTCAGAGAGTCAAAACAATGGAATCAGCGTAAGATTGATGAGATCAGCCGCATTAGGAAAGAAATCACCTTATTGTGTGTCTGTGTGTGTGTGTGTCTGTGTGTGTGTGTCTGTGTGTGTGTCTGTGCGTGTGTGTGTGTGTCTGTGCGTGTGTGTGTGTCTGTGCGTGTCTGTGTGTGTCTGTGTGTGTCTGTGTGTCTGTGTGTGTGTCTGTGTGTTTAATTTGGACTCATCCACAAAACTAGGTTAGTCAAATCTTTGGTTCTTCACTGGTCCCTGAATAGCCTTTTTAAAAAATCTGTTTACTTGATAATGAATTAAACAATAATAGTCCATTACCCAACAGGAGATGTAGAACTTGATGAAGAACTTGTAGATCTTCTAACCCATCCCAACCCTGTCACCTGACGTAATCAGTATCTAGACACACACACACGTTTATATTAAAGAGCATATATATGACAAAACTATATTTTAAGGATACGTGTGTGTCTCTGTGCACTGTGCCGTTTTACCACAGTTTAATGTACCCGTTCTCCTGTCTGGTGGTATCTGGGCTGTCTCCACACTGCGTTTTACTCTTTATTATGGACGTTTGCAGACGCACAGAAGTGGAGCAAAGGCCCTGGGGCAGGCGGTGCAGCCGTCACTGCGCCCACAGCTGCCAGCACGTGGCCTCTCCTCTCGCCTGTTCTCCACCCCGCACTGGGTAATTCTGAAGCGGATCCGAGAGCGCTCATGAATAATTCAGTACGTCTCTTGGAAAGATAACGACACTTTCTAAAATGCAGCCACCCCCAAGTCATGGTTAAAGTGGCCCCGGCCCAGCGTTCAGAACGCCCGACCCTCCGCTTTTGCAGGGCGTGACCCTGCGCTGCTGAAGCCGTGGACGGAGGAGCCTGTGACCCGGGCCGTCCCGGTGGCTCTCAGAGGCCGCCGGCGGGCGGTGCTCGTCGGGCTGCAGTCAGCTCCGTCGCTGGGTGGTGCGGAAGCTGCCGGGGTCTGCAGCGGGGCGACGGCGAAGGGCGCGGGCAGATGCCGGGAAGGCACAGGAGGCCGAGCCCGGGGCGCCCACGCCCGCTCGGCAGCGCCAGCGCCGCCGCGACCCACGTCCCTGCCTGACTCCTCCTCCTGTCCAGCTGCAGCTCCTGACCAGGGGCTCCAAGGCCTCCGCCCGCCCCTTCTCACCGCCTCTGCCTTCTCCTGCGCTTGGCACGGAGGAGAGGACGGGAAGAGGAGACGATAACAGCAAAGTGCAAAAGCGAGGCTCAGAAACCGCCCATCAGCTCCTGGGTCCGTGCCGGGGGTGGGGAACGCCTCCTGCAAAGTGGATACTTGGGGCTTTGCTGTCTCAACTGCTCAGCTGTGTTTGCAAAGAGCAAACGCCTCCAAAAACAGTATGTAAACAGGCAGGGCTGTGTTCCAATAAAACTTAATTTACAGAAACAGGGCAGACTGGATTTGTCAACACTTGTTCTAAACAGTACAACTGTTTTTATTTCTGTCTCTTCCTCCTGCGTTTTTGATTATTAAATAGTTGCTATAGTTGAAATAGAAAAATTTAAAAACAGAAATCTAAAAATATATCTAAAGAGTTAAATAGTTGTTATTTTCTCCATTTTTCAGATGAGAAAATTGACGTACTGGAGACCAAAGGACTTGCCCGAGATCACAGAGGCACCACATGACAGTACTTGAAATTTAACCTAAGAAATCTGTCTTCAAAGTCCTTGTTACTAACTTTTCTCTTCATCTAGAGGCAAACAAATTTTAATATTGCTATCACCATTAAAATTGTACAAAATGATTTACAATTTTCCCTTAACATTGTAAATATTTAACTCTCTCAATCTTGAGAATTAGGATTGGTAATTGCTGCATAATTTTTCGTCATCAGGGTTCTAAGTTTTACAAAATTATTTTATATATTTCATCACCTTCTTTTATTAGATTATTTCCTAAAATAAATCCCCAGGAGTAGCATTGCTGGGCATCTCTCTGCCCCTTGTAGTGGTGTGGCAGGGATGGGACTGCTGATTTCTGGCATCTGTTGATTCCTATGGTGTAAATACTTCCACGATGGCCACTTTTGTGCTATCAACAGGACATCACTGAACAGAGCTGGGAAGAGATGCACACACCTGGCTCTTGCGAGGTGGAAGCTGGCCCTAGTTCTCCCCTGGCTTGGTACATATGGCCTTATTACTTCTTGGTACCGGATTACAAATGGAATTACAGGGCATTAGAGTGACTGGTAACAATCTTGATCTCACTTCTTAACATTTGATAGCATGTGATTGCACTGGTATCTCAAAGTTCCTTTAATTTACATTTCTGGTTATTAGGGAAACTATCATTTTTTTGTGTGTTCTCTTCTGCAAATTCCCTTATCATGTTCTTTCATCTATTAGGGTGATGCTGCTGCTATAGACAGAATGTTTGTGTCCCCCCCAAATTCGTATGTTGAAACCCTATCTCCCAATATGATGGTATCTGGTGGTGGTGCCCTTGGGAGGGGATTAAGTCATGAGGGCAGCCATCTACAAAGCAGCAAGCAGGTCCTCGCCAGATACCAAATCTGTCAGCACCCTGATCTTGGACATCTCGGCCTCCAGAACTGTGAGAAATCAGTTTGTGTTGATAATG
>NW_007737164.1:23749-25635 GCF_000696425.1 Galeopterus variegatus
GTTCCCGCTCACTGGCTGAGCACGGTGCAGGCGCAACACCGAGGGTTGCGATCCCATTGCCAGTCCCCGGTATGGGTGCAACACCGAGGGTTGCAATCCCATTGCTGGTCCCCAGTACGGGCGTGACACCGAGGGTTGAGATCCCGTTACCAGTCAGTAAAAAAGACAAAAAGGAAAAAAAGAAAAAAAAAAAAACTTTGAATATCTCTAGATGTTATAGTTATTAATTCCTTTGAATTATGTGACACAACTTTCTTTAAATTGTGCTTTAATTATTTCATTGTACAGAAAGTATAACATAATTAAGCCTAGCAACCTTTACTCTTGCAGTTCTTTTACTTTTTATTTACTTTTTTTTTTGGTGGCTGGTCGGTAAGGGGATTTGAACCTTTGACCTTGGTGTTATCAGCACCAGGCTCTAACCAAGTAAGCTAACTGGTCGGCCCTACTCTTGTAATTCTTTTATCAGTAGTGAACATGAGAGGATTTGTGGTATTTTCATCTGTTCTACAAATATTTATTAAATGCTGATTCAAGGTACTGGGGATACATCTGTGACCAGAATAACATCTCTGCCCTCATGGGTCTTGCATTTGGGTGGAACAGAGATCTCTGCTTTTTGACAGAAATAGAAAATATACAAGCAAATATATAATGGGAGATCTGGTGGTAATAACTACAGTGGCACAAATCAGGGTGAGGGGACAGAGAGGGATGGAAGGAGGTGCTAAAATATTTTAGAAAAGCCTCTGGGAAGGTCACATTTAAACAGAGACCTGAATAGGTGAAATGAGCCATGCTAATTTTTCTGCCATTTAGGTTTTAAAAAATTATTATTAAACCCATTTATCTATCTGGAATTTTTTTGTATGATATAAAAGAAGTTCTGATTATATTTTTCCAATTTGTATACAATTATCTCAATGTCCTTCCTTTCTCTTTATTTTAAGAAGTGTTGTTACAAAGTTGGGTCTGTTTCTCAGTTCACTAATATGCTCCATCGTGTATATTTTTCTGACATTCCACTCTATTTTAATTGCTATTTTTTGGATCACCATTTCCAAGAAATTCAACAATTCTTGCTGATTCTTCCACTTCAGTATTTCTAAATCATCCTTTCCAGTCTCAAAATGAAATTCCACCATCCTAAAAGGCAAGGGATATCTTAACGATCTTTCTATCTATAGTACCTCCCATGAAGCCTCACCAAGATAAACTTTTCATACATTTTCCTTGAATGAATGAATGAACTTCAAAACGCGCCAAGCTGTTTTCCACTCTCATTTGGGCCTAGGGCACCTCATTATGCTACTTATACCGACCCATGTGCACGTTTGTTCCTCTGATTTTCAGAAAAAACATAGCATAAGACTCCAGTCCTTTACTACAAACCCACTATAAAACACAGCAGCTTTGCTAAACAGCTGAAAGAACAGAAGCCCTCAAAAATGCTCAGCATTTCCATAAGAAAGGACAGAGTTGGTGTTTGAATTATTTCATTTCCTTTATTCTACTTGGATAGGGTTGAAAGTCTTCGTGGCCAGTCTTTAGCATGGTCAGACCGTATGCTTTTCCGGTTCTGTGTTTACACCGTCTGTGCATCCATATTCCCCCCAAAACCAAGATGACCAGTGAGAGGGGAGCCAGCGCGATCTCCCAGGAGAAGGGGGAGGAGGCTGCAGGAAGAAGAGAGTCATGTCAGGGGTTGAACAGTCTCTCGCTGCAAAACACAACTGGGCAGTGGAGGCTTACAGAGAAGAAAGCCACTGGAGTTTGTTTCTCCTGATAAATGTGCATTGATTACCAGAAAGGATGTCCCTTACACCAAGATCAAGGACATGTGAGAATGACATCTGTGGCATTAGTGAAACTACCAAGACTGGACA
>NW_007737164.1:26354-56103 GCF_000696425.1 Galeopterus variegatus
CTTTGGCATCTCTGTGTTAAGGAAATATAGGAAGAGGTTATAAACAGAAAGTAGAAAAGCAGATATTGTTGATAAGGCCTGAGTTCTGCATTTCTAAGCTACTATTTGCTATGGTCTGCCAGACAAACCACAGGTTCCTTTGGTTCGCTAATCTGATCCCCAGAGGGTGGATTCTGCCTTTTGTGGGATCCTTTATGTCCAAATTTGTACAACCACTGTCTCTCTCCCAGCATGTGCGTCATGGAAATGATCTGAAACACCACCCTTTGTACAAGTGCCCTAGTTCTCAAAAAGTCAATACAAAAGGGGCTTAAGTTGCAGCCTCCAGCCTCCTCCAAGGAGAGTTTGACTGGCTAGATCCGGGGTGGGTCCAGGCAAGTGTATTCTTAACCGGTGACTCCAACAAGTGTGACGTTCGTGGTGCACAGAGTTGGAAAAAGGTGTGTGGGGTGTCAGTCCCTGCCCTGGGGCTTGAGCAAATCTGTGGCTTTCCAATTTAAAGCACGTCTGCAGCTGCTTCCCCAGGGAGACGTGGGGATGTGGAGCAATTTGTGTTTGTTTGGTTGCTGCAAGACTGCCCAGAAGGCATCGGGGAGATTCCAGCTGGGGTCGCTTTGGCNCTGGAGTTTGTTTCTCCTGATAAATGTGCATTGATTACCAGAAAGGATGTCCCTTACACCAAGATCAAGGACATGTGAGAATGACATCTGTGGCATTAGTGAAACTACCAAGACTGGACAACATCCGTTAGAAATAAACATCACAGAGTAAGGGGGCAGGTGCAAGGTCTAACTTAGTCCAACAACGGAACAGTGTATTTAAGATGCTGTCTTCCTGCGTCTCAATCAGTCAACTTTGACATGGCCAGAGAATGGTCTGCTCTGTTCCACGAGTGTGAGTGTCATGAGGATTAAATAGAGTAACAAAGAAAAAGAAAACAAACTTTGAATGAAGGATCTATAGGTGCCAAGATTATTGCTTAGATCCAACTATCTTCTATTCTATTCTTTGGCATCTCTGTGTTAAGGAAATATAGGAAGAGGTTATAAACAGAAAGTAGAAAAGCANATGGTGGGGAGTTTCCAGGACCCCAGCCCTCAGCACTGTCCCCTGCTGTCATCTGTACCGCCGGCTCTCACTCTGGAAACAAGTCCAGATCAGAGGCAGCAGACAGCCCGGGGGAGCAGCTCTAGTCAGGAGAGCTGCATTTGAGATGTGGAGGAAGCCGAAGACACTTCACTACCATCTGCTAGTGTAAACAAAATCACCAGTGAGCGGATCCATTGGGACTATTTCTGTTTTAGCTGCACGGGAAAATGTGCTCCTTTAAGTAAGTGGATACTGTGAGTAACCTGACATGGGGCATTTAGTTGTGGCCAACTCTTTCACAACAAGGACTTGCTAACCACACATAATTTTTATCCACTAAATTGCACCCAGAAAGACTTTTTTGTTGTTGTTGTTCGTCTTTCAAAAAAGACGAAAATTTGGCAAGCAAAAGTTCAAGATAATTCAAAGTATAAAAGCTGTAATTTAAAAAGTACATTATAATTTGGAGCTTTGATTGGTGTACCTTCCTTGTACGGCAATGGATCCTATTTACGAGGTCTAGTTTCACAGTGAGGACACATTTTGTAGAGACGAATGCTTATGAGAACAGGGGTTTTTCTTTCTTTTATTATTAACCTTCCTAAGACAGTGGCAGCCCCCAGTTCCCTGTGAAACAGACGAGGCACTATAGAGACCATGGCTTAGGTCTNCCTTTTGTGGGATCCTTTATGTCCCTGTCTCTCTCCCAGCATGTGCGTCATGGAAATGATCTGAAACACCACCCTTTGTACAAGTGCCCTAGTTCTCAAAAAGTCAATACAAAAGGGGCTTAAGTTGCAGCCTCCAGCCTCCTCCAAGGAGAGTTTGACTGGCTAGATCCGGGGTGGGTCCAGGCAAGTGTATTCTTAACCGGTGATTCCAACAAGTGTGACGTTCGTGGTGCACAGAGTTGGAAAAAGGTGTGTGGGGTGTCAGTCCCTGCCCTGGGGCTTGAGCAAATCTGTGGCTTTCCAATTTAAAGCACGTCTGCAGCTGCTTCCCCAGGGGGACGTGGGGATGTGGAGCAATTTGTGTTTGTTTGGTTGCTGCAAGACTGCCCAGAAGGCATGGGGGAGATTCCAGCTGGGGTCACTTTGGCTCGTCTGCCTGTACCTTCTCAGGCTGTCAACAAAGACACATTAACTGCACCTCCCTTTCCTGCTCAATGATTAAACATTGAGATAAAATCAACTTGGTCAAAAATGATAACATGTGTTTTCCTTTTCTTCCTTTTTAACTGTCATTAAATGGGCACCGGGTTCATCTGGCTATAGCCTTTTACATATTTCCTGTTGTCTAGTGACTTTGACCCCAAAGCTGCCCCGAATTCTGGGTATCTCCCAACCCCCAGCTCTTGGAGGATGATGTTTCTCAACTTCAGGATAAGGAACAATTCACCGTCATCTAGATGCCTTGCCAGGACAGCTGACCCTTGTGACCCGAGGCAGAACCACGTGAGGACAAAGGGTATTTAAAAGACCATCATAGGGCTGGCCAGTTAGCTCAGTTGGTTAGAACATGCTGTTATAATACCAAGGTCAAGTGTTTGGGTCCCCGTACTGGCCAGCTGTTTCCCCAACTCCCGCAAGAAAAAAAATACCTGCATTGAAGTCCGTCACAGAACCATTTTACCTGTTTTCCAATAATCAGCTCACTATTTAAATTTTTTGACTGTAATCTCCCAACGTCCAGCCTCCACCCTACAACAACAACCACCAAATGTAGAACGTGGAAGTCTGGCTTTCAGTGCTCCACTAACAGGCAATGCAAGGGCCTTCCCCAGGGGTCACCTGGAGAACAAGCAGCCTTGTCTAGCATGCTCAGAACACTCGACACGCGTTCTCCCCTTCAACATCCCCGATATACATACCTTCTGTGACTGTGGTACGTAGCGTCTGCACACTCAGTGTATTGAGAACAACACATTTAAAATCCGTGTTCAAATCCTGTTTTATAACTGGACTGAAAATCAGCGGCACTTCGACGTAGTTCTCATTATTTTCGGAATATTCCCTGAGTGAAGAAACATTCCCATAAACATGCACCAAACACAAGCTTGCTTTTACAATGTGGACATTTAAACATTCTTCATTAGAAGCGTCCACTGTGCTTTAATTGACTTCAACTTTCATAAAGTCAGGAGCACTCGCCACCACATTTGTCAATTAGGTAGGAGAATTTCTAAGCCTGTCCAAGTGTCATCGAGGATGCTGGTCCCTATAATCGGACACATGTTACAATGGACCCAGTTGGGCTTGGATAATAGGAAAGTTTCATTTTATTAGGCCCTTGATGAACAAGGAAGCAGTAGTGGGAACAGAAGCGTCTACTTAGGGGAAGTCTGACTCTCTCACCAATAAATTATTTGCATCTCGTATGGTGGGGAGTTTCCAGGACCCCAGCCCTCAGCACTGTCCCCTGCTGTCATCTGTACCGCTGGCTCCCACTCTGGAAACAAGTCCAGATCAGAGGCAGCAGACCGCCCGGGGGAGCAGCTCTAGTCAGGAGAGCTGCATTTGAGACGTGGAGGAAACTGAAGACACTTCACTACCATCTGCTAGTGTGAACAAAATCACCAGTGAGCGGATCCATTGGGACTATTTCTGTTTTAGCTGGAGGGGGAGAATATGCTCCTTTAGGGAAGTGGATACTGTGAGTAACCTGACATGGGGCATTTAGTTGTGGCCAACTCTTTCACAACAAGGACTTGCTAACCACACATAATTTTTACCCACTAAATTGCATCCAGAAAGGCTTTTGTGTTGTTGTTAGTCTTTCAAAAAAGATGAAAATTTGACAAGCAAAAGTTCAAGATAATTCAAAGTATCAAAGGTGTAATTTTAAAAGTACATTATAATTTGGAGCTTTGACTGGTGCATCCTCCTTGTACAGCAATGGATCCTATTTACGAGGTCTAATTTCACAGTGAGGACACATTTTGTAGAGACTAATGCTTATGAGAACAGGGGTTTTTCTTTCTTTTATTATTAACCTTCCTGAGACGGTGGCAGCCCCCAGTTCCCTGAGAAACAGAAGAGGCACTATAGAGACCATGGCTTAGGTCTCAGAGCTTTTCTGAGGGTTTATGAAACTGTTCAACAGCGAGGTTGCAGAGTGCGGAATGGAAATGTATTAACTCCAAAATATTTTTTAAAAGCCTGCAAAAATCAAGAAATGTTTAATTAACTACAAAATCCAACGTCACTACCAACTAGTCAACAGCAACTCAATTCATATAGTTGTGGAGAAAGTTGATTCTCAAGATAACTTTTAGCAAAACTCAATTTTTAAACTTCTAAAAATTCATCAGTTTGGAATCAACAAGTAACTTTTGTGTGTCATACAGTACGTTGGATATGACATCGTCGCCAAAAGCAAGAGTGAATCCTGCGGAGGTCTCACAAGAGGAGACCCTCGCCCACTTACTGGCGCGGCCCCTCGGTCACGCGGCCTCCCTGGTAGGCGCTCTCTATGCGTGTGTCGTTGGCCATCCACCACAGCGCGGTGCTCAGGGCTGGGCCAGCTCCCAGAAACACCTTGCACGGGACGGTCAGCCTTGACCCTGTGCACAACAAGACACAGCGCATCAACCGACAGAAGCCAGCACGGGAAAGAAGTCACCTGCTCCTCACGTCCACCAGCAAACCTGAGCCGTGGGTCCCTCCGCGTCCTGTCAAACTCCCCACCAGGCTGATTCTCTTCATAGCGGGAAATGTAGTTTCCTCAAACCATTCCGCTCACATAGAGCTTTCATATTTGCCAAGTGCCTTGGGTTCTTCAGCTGGCTTTCGTGGCAGGTGAAGTTAAACGTCTTTGCCAAGGCCACAGCCCCTGCAGGGCTTTCTGAATTCAGGAGGTGCCTCCTTCCACAATGTATTCCAGTTACCTCAAGAACTCCAAACCCATGTACAGACCCTTTTTGCCCATTGCTGGTCTCAGCTCTGAAGTTTCCCCTGGGAATTCTCCATTCCCAGATGGCTCTCGTTTAGGATTTACCCTTTTGAAAGCCACTGTGCTTTCTATGGATGGCGCCCTCTGCAGTTGTGCAATGTGATGGCACTGCATGCACCTGCCTCAGTCGCGGTAAGTTATTTTTAAGTCACCAAAGAGGAGGAGGGGAAAAAAGAACAAATTCTTCCCACTCACATCTCCCTCATGGGTGACAGGCCTCCCTGAGGTTTGTCTTTTAATGTCCCCGGACCCACTTCAGGCTCTGAATGCCAGCTCTTCTCCACCCTTTGCCGCCCCATGACCTTGAAGAGGTCTCTCAGCACAGCAGCCATCAAGTCCAGTGTCATGTGACTCCTCCACACACGTCAGTGCATTCAGAGCAACCGACTGGGAACTGGGCTCCAATCGGCTGGGGAGCACCGAGGAGCCAGGGCTCTGGGACTCGTTGGCACCAACCAGTGTCCCCACTGTCCAAGGGTTTCCAGATGGTTGTTCCCAAAGCCAAGGGGGCCATGTGGGCTGCAACTCCTGTGCCAGTCCCAGAATCTGCACAAAAACCCTCCTCCTCTATGGCCTCCAATTAAAATTTAAACCCAACACCAAACAGAAGTAAAAATCAAATAAATTTTTAAAAAGGACTCCACAGCCAAGATTTAATAAATGAGCATCAGACCTACAAAGCCATTGTACAGAAACAAGCACACAAAAGTGGGTCCAGGTGCGTCATGGGCACACAGGTCTGAGTTTAAACCCAGCTTGATCATGAGTGTGGCTTTTTGACCTTCACTGAGCCCCTGTGATCTCCTAGATGGTTTTTCCTTCTCGAAAATGAGAATAAGCAAAACCTTCCTACAGGGTCCATGTTGGGATTGAATGGGATCCCATTAGGCCTAGTAGATGCTCAGCTTCAGAGGCTGTCACTACAGCTTTCACTTGCCCACATGTGCCACCCGTGTAGACCATCCAGCAAGTGTGTGCTGGCCAGGATAGCCTGAGCCACAATGGGGTGACAAACGGAAAACCCCACCGGTCATTTTCATCACCACGTCAGCCAGCTGGACCAGCTACTTTGGCAAAAAGAGACTGTCTCTGGCCACTGTCAACCCCACTTCATAAATGGAGGCTTCAAGAGATGCTGAGCATCAGCCAAGTGTTAGTAACGTGAATTACTCTAGAGAAGCTGGCTAAGTAAGGGATTCATGCTATTAATCCTCTCCTACAGTTAACTGCTGCCAAAATGTTTAGAGTTTTACATTTAGATTTTTGTAGGTAGGGTTTTTATGAAGCAAAGTACACCTGTTTTCAAACAATGCCACTTCTAACAACATTTGACAACAGGAAACGTCCCCTCACATTTGTTATTCCAGCCTCTCATGCTGGGGTTCTAAGGTCTCCACCCAGACACTATGCACCCCAAAGGTGACATAAGGGTCCCAAGCCCTCAGCGTTGGGATCTCAGGCACCTCTGTGGGCATGTGGGTCACACCATTTTTGCAGGCCTTACCCAGAGAAGCTGATATGGTCTCAAGGGGGGAAATGATCACAGGAATGGTCTCCTCTTTTTTTTCTGAGAAAGATGTAAGGAAAAGAGATTCCATTAGGAAAGCTTTCATTTCAAGCCAAGTCTCAATTTCCATTGTTTGGCTAATTAACTAAGTTATCCTTTACAGTGTGGCCAGTCATTGTGAGAATCAGCCTTTGCCTGGCAAAGGAAATAGGCTCTCCACAAAATTGAGCATCTTTGGCCAACCCTTTCCCAGCACTGAGATTACTGGAAGAGGCCACAGTTAAACACACATTCCGCTGCCATGGGCTTTGTTGTTTGCTCTGTGATAGACAATTAACCATTCCCCTCCCTGGCTTCCTGAATGCGTTCTTAATAGACATGTTCATGATGTCCACAGGATAGGTTTTACCCAAAGGTTTACTAGTCTGGAAATATCTCCTGCATCTAATCCCAAGTGCCTGCCACAAAATACTGAAGGTTCACCTCTTCCTGAAAAGGCACAGGGGCTTTTCCTCAAGAAAAGATTCAGAGGACTGCCTGTTTATAAGACTAATCGCACACTAGGTGATAATACAGTAACCCAGCCTTGGCCACTGATGCTTTGTTAATTGAGGAGACAAACTCTCTGGGGAGGCAGAGGTGGATCTCCTAGGGATTAGAGCCAGCTTGAAGACACTAACCACCTGAAGTGGAGCAAAAAGGACAGCTGAGGATGAGTGAAGGGCTGTGAGTTGTCTCCACAACTGGCCTCTTCCCCCTCGTTTCTCCCACTAAAGAGCATTTTGAAATCCTAATGTGAGTAAGCATTAGGCAACATGACTGTGCAGACTGGGGAGCATATGGCTTCTTGGCTGTGGCCAGAAGCTTCCCCCTGCCTCAGAGTCACATCTATGCCATACGGAGCTGTGGCAATCGAGGGAGAGAAAGAAGCCTCAGGACCGGGGGACACCTCGGTGGTCCTCAAACTTGAGGGTGCACCAGTATCATCTGGTGTGCTCATGAAACAGCAGCCCCCGACCCCCCAGTTTCCCATTTCATAGGTCTGCATGGAACCCACGATTTTGCCTGTCTAATGAGAACCACGGTGGTGCGGCTGCTGCTGGCCCAGGAGCACCGTTTGAGAACCACCGTGTTGTTGAGGTAGGAGCCAAGCACAGGCTAACACGTCAGTCTGCCGCCCCCTAGTGCTCCTGCGCAGTATCGCAAGAACAGGATAATTAATGGCCCTGAAAGGCACAGAAGTCTCAGTCACCCACCCTGGGGGGAACAAGGAGTCGACAGGAATGAATCCTCACCGGACAGCAAAAGAAGTATAACCTAGAGACCTCAATTCGTGGTAGACATGCTGCTCCTTACAGTAAGCTGAATCTCTGGATTCTCCGTGAGAAAGTCTTTTTCCTCAAAGACCAATTATTAGAACGTAGTCTCCAAAGCTCCCTGAAATCCCTTGGAAGACTCCACAGGTGTCAGTTATGCAGTATATAAAACAGAGAAGTGTGGCGCGCTCTCCAGGGCGGAGCCGAGGACGCGCACACTTTTACACCCTTGCGCTTGGTTCCTTGTCTGTCACGTAGCAGGCACCGAGTCAATGCTGAACTTAGGTTCAACAGTAGCCGACACTGTTTACGACGCAATCTTCATGTATAATTCATTTAAATCAACGAGAGCCGTCACCATCTGAAATCCTGGTATCAAGGGCAACTAGACCACAGGGGAGACAAAAAAAAGCGGTGTGTGTGTGTGTGCATGCGTGTGCATGCGTGTGCGTGTCTGTGTGTGTGTGCATGCGTGCGCGTGTCTATGTGTGTGCATGCGTGTGCGTGTGCGCACGCGTGCGTGTGTGTGCGTGTCTGTGTGAGTGCGTGCGTGTGTGTGTATGGGCGTGCGTGTCTGTGTGTGCGTGTCTGTGTGTGTGTGCATGCGTGCGTGTGTGCATGTCTCTGTGCGCGTGTGCGTGCGTCTGTGTGTGCGTGTGTGTGCGTGTGTGTGTCTGTGTGCATGCGTGTGCGTGCGTCTGTGTGTGCATGCATGTGCGTGTGTGCGCGCGTGTGTGCATGTCTGTGTGTGTGCGTGTGCGCGTGTGTGTCTGTGTGCATGCGTGTGCGTGCGTCTGTGTGTGCGTGCGTGTGCGTGTGTGTGCGATTTCCACTGTATACGCCTTCTGGTTGAAAAATCCAATAAAATCCTAGTATCCTAGAATTTTACATGACGTTATGGCTACTGTGTTCTGATAGCTGGCCCTGTAGGTGCCAGCCTTCCACAGGGGACTTCCCAAAGGGACCTTCCAAGGAAACCATTGTTCAGGCCCCTTCTAGTGGCGTGTTGTAGCCTCAGTCCTTGAACCCTGTCAACTGCCCAGGGATTCTGTCCCCTCATAACAACCTTTCAGAGTATCACACTCGTCGTATTAGCCTGATACTTCAGGAGAGTCGGGGTGTCGTTTTGCCTTTGCCCTTCATTCCAACACATTCAAGGAATTTCTCGTGAACCCTGCTGCGTTCTCTGCACTCTTGCTATTGAGCCAGGGTGGAAGGTCCCGCAGCGGCAGGTACTCACTGTGGACGTGCAGTTCAATGTTCCTGGTGACGTCGTATTGCCTGCCTTCCTGGGCAAAGGTGGTGGCACAGCTGTAATAGCCCACGTCCTGCAGGGACACGTTGTGCACGAGTAAGCGAGTGGTCCCCCGCACGCTTAGATATTTCTCATTTTCTTGATCCAAAAGAACAGAGTCCTTAAGGGAAAATGGTGTTTAAGGTTACGTTATATACTATGATAGCTCTGGAAAGCTACGAACCACATCATCACTGTCAACCAATGCTGAATTTGCAACCCAAGAATCGCCCTGGTATTTACCTTGATAGTTTTACACTTTGGGTATACTTTTAACTGTATTTTTAGGAAAGAGAATTTGTTAACATACAAAACAAATAAAATTGCTGGATTTGTTTAACCGCAATATTTAATGTCTAAGCACAATGGGGAAAAAAAGATTGACACCTCTGTGGCAAAGTAGGTCATTTAAAATTCAAATATATTTATGACCTGACTGATTCCCATATATATATATATATATTCCTATATATATACAGGACTTAGAAAATATCCGGGAAAAGCACTATTAAATAGTCATGATGACTTGGATGACAAAGTTCAGAGGAGATGGCATCACAATAATTACTTTTAAAATCATTTCATTTTGAGGAGTCAGTAAAACAGAAAACTTTGTTTTAAAAAAAACACAGAACTAAATGGGAGAAATGGACACAAGGTTCTGTGAGTCCTCTGCAGGACAGAATCCTCAAGAGCAAGGCCTCCAATCAAATAGGAAACACTGAATGGGATTTTAAAACATCCTAATGAGCACACAATGTTCTCAGGAATATCTCTTTCAAAATCATGATGGTAAAAAGCTTGCAATAGTCAAATATAACCTTGAGTCATTAGAGAATCTTACTGTGAATGGGAACACAGACAAAACTGAAATAGTTAGCCACATGGCTCATGAAGTATTACCTCACAATATATTTAATTCAAAAGGAGAGAGCTCATTGCTCCTATCATGGGTAGTCATATATGAAAAAAAGCAAAGTAGGGCCAGCACCACAGCGGTTCCAGTAGTGGGGGCCTGGCCTCCCGGGGCAGGGTTTAGGCTTCACCATCTACCGGCTGTGTGACCTTGGGACAGTTCCCTACATGTCCTTATCTGTAAAACGGAGATGTTACGGGTTGCATGCTAGGGATTTTAGAACAGGCTTGGACACAGCACGCGCTCAGTAACGCTTAGCATTATTATGAAGGGACAAATACTATTCAGCATTATCATGATTTCCTTGTCCTCCCGCGTTTCTGAAGCACCATTTGTGTCAAGCACTGCTCTAGGTGCTTCATACTCATCACTCCATTTAATCTTCAAAACGATGCCAGGCACTGGGAATTACCAGCTGCCCTTCTACGAAGGAAACAGGTTTGAGAAGTGAGGTGGAGCCACGGCTGCTCGACAGGGTTTCACACCCAGACCACCAACTCCAGAGCCTGGGCTCTTTCCTCCATAGGTAAAACCTTCCATTTGCCTCTTTATGCTCTTCCTAAGCCAAAAGAGAACACGTCCTGCAGCTGGGCCGGCTTGTTTGTAGGCACCGGCTACTTTCCCCTATTTTCAGAAAGTCATGTCGTAGTTTCCAATAGTGACTTTATATCCTGCATGTATCTTGTAGTTACAATACCAGTCATCTGTTTAACCTTTCATTGATTAAAAGGTTAATTCTATCAATGATTAAACAAACAAGTGTCCATTTTGGTATTAATCTATAGTCTATATCAGGGGTTGGCAAACCTTTTCAGGAAAGGGCCAGATAGGAGATATTTCAGTCCTCGGTGTGCATGGTCTCATCACCACTATGCAATGAAAAAAGCAGCCGCAGACATACATCAGCAAACGGCAGCGGCTGTGTTCCAGTAAAACTTTATGGACGCTGAAATTTGAATTTCATACAATTTCCACATGTCATGAAATAGTGTTCTTTTAGTTTTTCTCAAACACTTAAAAAAGTAAAAATTCTCCTTAGCTCATGAGCCGGGCGAGGATGGGAGGCAGCTTGCTTTGGCTCCAGGCCATAGCTTGCCAGCATCTGGTCCACCTAAGTGACACCTAATGATCTCACTGGGAACCACTGCAACACCCGGTAGCATTTATTCAACCGGACAAGGCAACAAAATTGTGTTTTTATTTAGTCCTTTAACTCAAAGGTTAATTGTCATGTGCTTAAAAAAAACAACAAAAAAAAATCTTTTAGGGGCCAGCCTGGTGGCGCACTGCTACAGTGCGCCGCTTGGGAGCGCAGCGGCGCTCCCGCCAAGGGTTCGGATCCCATATACAGACCGGTTCCCGCTCACTGGCTGAGCGAGGTGTGGGCACAACACCGAGGGTTGCGATCCCATTGCCGGTCCCGGTCCGGTACGGGCGCGACACTGAGGGTTGTGATCCATTGCCAGACACGAGAAAAGACAAAAAGAAAAAAAAAAAATCTTTTAATATGTGTATATGCTTGATATACAAACTAACAGTTTTTGCAGACAAATGACAGTAAAAAGCTATTTCCTTCAGCTGTTATTTACTCTGGATTCATTTTAAATTCTGTCTTCACAAATCACTATTTGGAGGACCCTTACCCAAGGCACATAAGGACTAACAGAACATATTAATATAGCCCTTTTTAAGTTGTTTTACATATACACAAGAGGTCTTCAAAAAGTTCATGGCAAGATTTGTATTATCTTTTAACTCTATTTTTCCATGAACCTCTTGAAGTACCCTTGTAAATATTTATATATGTGTGTGTGAATGTATTGTCTTCAGAAATGGGCATTTTATATCTTTCCTGTGGCTAGTAAAGCACATGTTAATGAAATGGCATTTTTAAAAGCTGTACCTTATACCACTGAATCTTCACATCAGTTTGGTTGTGGGTGAATTCCCTCAGGTCAGGACACACTAATACCCCGGAGGTTGACAAGGTTAGGATTTGCGGGTATGAGATGGATGGCAGAGAAGCTTCTGTATTCTCAAAAACCCTGAGCTCAATGGACATTTCATCGCAGTAAGAGGCATTTCTGATTTAAAAGGGGAAAAAAAGGATCATAAATGGCAAGGCAAAATAGAAGTAACACTAAATGAAATTAAGAATAATTTCCCCAACCCCATTAAATTCTGCTTCTGCATTGTTTTGATTAGTGTTGCAATACTTCTGTCCCTGATTTTCTTTAGTCCTTTGGGGGACAAAAAGCATCACATTGCAGTTGTTGTGTAGAAACAGGGACATGTCCTGTGTTTTTCACAAAGGACCTTCCACAAGCCTGTCTTCAACACCATCAAGGGCCAGTAAGAGATTCCCCAAGTCCTCTTCAAAAGGGTTTAAAACCTTCCAGGTTTGGGAGTTTCTTAAACTCAACCCCAACATGCTCCAACTTTGTGGTCCAGGGAACCAGATCCAAATGGAGAGATTGTTTTTCAAGAGACACTGTTTCATGAAATGAAAATCCCCTTTACTTTTGGGGGGAATAATTTATCAACTGAAGTGACATTCGCATACACACACACACACACACCACCTAGGACTGGGGCAGGTGTTGTCTGAAATTATTTCATTCACCAGTAATATCTTTGTGCGAAGAATGTCACTTTCTCTGGTTCTCTTTCTAAATGTAAATATTTCTGGGTACAGTTTCTCCTTAAGTCAAATGAGTTTATGAAATCTGGAAGGATTTTGAAGGCAGCTGGAGGGAGAAGAGCACAGACTCTTGGGGAGGGATCAAGGCAGCAGTAGAAGACAGGAGGCCAGAAAGACTATTTCCAACCAGGCCATGGGTCTGCCCCACCCTGCAGAAGAACTAAGCCGGGAGTCTTTGGATCACCAACACTAGGCCTACAACTCTATCCTGCAAGAAGCAGCAGAACATGTCAAGACCACTCAAAGGGGAAAGGACAGTTCTTTCAATAAATGGTGCTGGGAAAACTAGATACCCACATGCAAAAGAATGAAGCTGGACCCCCCTCACCTAACACCATATACAAAGATTAATTCAAAGTGGGTCAAAGACCTAACCATAAGAGCTAAAACTATGAAAGTCTTAGAAGAAAACATAGAAGAAAAGCTTTACGACATTGGATTGAGCAATGATTTCTTAATTCCAAAAGCACAGGCAATAAAAGAAAAAAATAGGTAAGTTGAAATTGATTAAAATTAAAACCTTTTGTGCAATGAAGGCCAATATCAACAGAGTGAATCCACAACCCACAAAACGGGAGAAAGAAATTTCAAATCATATATCTGATAAGGGGTTAATATCCAGAATATGTAAAGAACTCCTACAGTTCAACAACAGCAACAACAAAAACAATTCAATTTCAAAAGTGGGAAAAAGGGCCGGCCCGGTGGCGCACTCGGTCGAGTGCGGCGCTTGGGAGCGCGGTGTCGCTCCTGCCGAGGGTTCGGATCCCATGTAGAGACTGGTCCGCTCACTGGTTGAGTGCGGTGCGGGAGCGACATCGAGGGTTGCGATCCTGTTGCCGGTCACGGTACGGGTGCAACACTGAGGGTTGCGATCCCGTTACCGGTCACGAAAAAAGACAAAAAGGAAAAAAAAAAAGTGGGAAAAAGGCTTGAATAGACATTTCTCCAAAGAAGATACGTGAGTGGCCAGTAAAGCCATGGAAAGATGCTCGACAATACTAATCATTAGGGAAGTGCAGATCAAAGCCACAACGAGATGCCGCTTCACACCCGTTAGGATGGCTATTATAAAAAAAGGAAAAAAAAACCCAGAAAATAACAAGTATTATCAAGGATGTGGAGAAATTAAACATCTGTGCATGGTTGGTGAAGGTGTAAAATGGTGCAGCCACTGTGGAAAACAGTACAGCAGTTCCTCAAAAAATTAAAAATAGAATTACCATATGACCCAGCAATTAATTCTTCTTTTGGGTATAAACACAAAAGAATTGGAAGCAGGGACCGAAACAGATGTTTGCACACCTGTGTTTATATTGGTGTTATTCACAATAGCCAAAGGCAGAAGCAACACAAGTGCCTGTGGATGAACAAACAGATAAATAAAATGTGGTCTGTACACACGATGGAGTGATAATGTCCAGCCTTGAAAAGGAGGGAGATTCTGACATGTGCCACCACATGGGTGAACCTTGAGGACGTTATGCTGAGTGAAATAAGCCAGTCACAAAAGGACAACATTGTTTGATTCTACTTGTATGAGGCACCTAGAACAGTCAAGTTCATAGAGGCAGAAAGTAGAATGGTGGCTGTCAGGGACTGGAGGACAGAGAAACGGGGGGTTATTCAACAGATACAGATAGAGGTGCAGTTTTGCAAGATGAAAAGTTTCTGGAGATGGATGCAGTGATGGTTGCTCAATGATGTGATTGGACTTAATGTCACTGAATTATACACTTAAAAATGGTTAAAATGGTAGATTTCAAGTTTTTTGTATTTTACTACAAACAAAAAGCAGCAGGACAAACAGGGAAGAGGACGGGACCCAGGCTCAGGGGACGTGGGCCCCACCACCCGCCACCCGCAGGAACTTTCTAAGTGAGCTTGGTTCCTGCATCCGTACAATAAGCATTTGGATTAATTCACTCCTAAGGTCATCCAGCTCTAAAATTCTCTTCGGGGTTCTACATCTATTCCTTGTGTCCCTACCATGTGGATTCAGCAGTGAGCAAAACAGACCAAGTCCCTGCCCTCCTGGAGTTTATGTTCTGACGGGGCAGACAAACACTAAATGCATAAACACAGAGGTGTCAGATGGGAGAATGCCATCGAGAATAACAACAGCAGGGTAAGGAAAGGGCGACAGAGTGCTGTGTCAGATGAAGTGGCGAGAGGTCCTCTCCGAAGAGCAAAGACTACTGAAGGCAGGGCGGGAGCCGTGAGAACATCTGGGTGGAGAGTGTTTCAGGAACAGCAAAGAGGACATAACGTGGATTCTCACCTGTGCACTGGATTCTGAAATCCGGATCATCACTAAGGAATTGCACAAAAGTCCATTCTGCCAGGAGCCCACGCCCCAGCCCCTTCCCAGAGGGACTTACCTGACAGTGCAGATGTAGGTGCCCGAGTCTCCCTGCAAGGCTGGCAGAACCCAGATAGCACCATCCTGGACCCTCATGCACGTGTCACCTTCTTCTGGGACTGTCCTAGCAGAGTCCTTTTTATGCCACGTCATGTTGATGTGGGGGCTGGCAGAGGCCCACAACCAATACGGCACCTGGGGGCACCTCAGGACCACAGGCTCCCCTTCCACCCTGAATTCATTTTTGTAGTGCTTGCCTCGAAATTGGCAGTTTCCTGCAGCCACCGAAGGACAGAGAGACAGCAGTCAGGCTTTGGTTTCAAAACCTACCCAGATCACAAAACCTCCCTGGACCCCAGACCGAGGCTGGTTCCGGCAGAGAGACAGGGGCTGCATGTCCACAACCAAGTGACCTGCACCCCAGGCCCCCGTTAACCCCCTCAGCCCCACCCCCTATTATATGAGTTTAAAACTGCCAAATAACAGGTTCAGAGCTACTATCAATACCAACTTACATTTTCTGGGGAAAGTTAAGTCAGGTCCATATGATGGCCAAAAAAAAAAAAAGATATAAAAATTTGGCCATATTTTTTACTTGATGGCCCCTCATCATTAAAAGTTGATCTGGTCTGAGTTCAGACAGAAAAGCTTAGCTCTCAAAGGAATACCTGCACTCCCATGTTTATCACAGCTCTATCTACAATAGCCAAGTTATGGAACCAACGTAAATGTGTGCAGGACTGGATAAGGAAGATGAAGTATACATACACAATGGAACACTACTCAGTCATGAGAAAACACTGAAATTCTGCCATTTGCAGCAGCATGAATGAGCTTGATTGGAGGAAATTATGTTAAGTGAAATAAGCCAGGCACAGAAAGAGAAATACCGCATGTTCTCACTCATATGTGGGAGCTGAGAGAGGAAGGAAGGAAAGAAGGAAAGAACAGTCGCAGTAATACATTGAACTTTCAGAAGGAGAGAGCAGAACTGTGGTTACTAGAGGTGGGAAGGGGGAAGGCAGAGGGGAGATAGTGAGAAATTAGTTAATGGACACAAAACTAGTTTGAAAAAATAAGTTCTATTGATGTACAATCGAGCAAGGCATCTATAATTAACATTAATTTACTGCATGTTGTCAAATGGCTAGAAGAGACATTGAATGTCCTCAACACAAAGAAATGATTATGTTTTGTAATGATGAATATGCTCATTTTCCTAATTTGATCATCACACACTGTACAGAGAGATTGGTATTCAACCCTGTACCTCACAAATATGTATCATCAATTACGTTCCAATAAAAAGAAAAGAAAAGAAAAGCTTAGCTCTGACGGGTCATATGGTTAAAAGCCAAAGACAGCTTTTGTTGAGGGCAAACACACCACTTCTTGGTTTGCTCCATGGCAGGAACGACCCATGCCCAGGGTGCAGCAAAGAGGATGGGCAAGAAGCAGCAGCTGTCACTCAGCAAGGCACGAACATTCACACCTCGCTCACCGATGACAGCGAAATCCCACTAGGTAACTGCCTTCCCCAGAGAAGCTGCGGGCAACTCCTTTCCCGCTGAAGGATCTGTTTCTCACCTGTGTGCTCCTCACCTGTGTGCTCCTCACCTGTGTGCTCCTCACCCGTGTGCTCCTCACCCGTGTGCTCCTCACCCGCGTGCTCCTCACCTGCGTGCTGCTCACCCGTGTGCTCCTCACCCATGTGCTCCTCACCTGTGTGCTCCTCACCTGTGTGCTCCTCACCTGCATGCTCCTCACCTGTGTGCTCACCCGTGTGCTCCTCACCCGTGTGCTCCTCACCCGCGTGCTCCTCACCCGCGTGCTCCTCACCCGTGTGCTCCTCACCTGCATGCTCCTCACCCACGTACTCCTCACCTGTGTGTTCCTCACTCGTGTGCTCCTCACCCGTGTGCTCACCTGTGTGCTCCTCACCTGTGTGCTCACCTGTGTGCTCCTCACCTGTGTGCTCACCTGCGTGCTCCTCACCTGTGTGCTCCTCACCTGCATGCTCCTCACCTGTGTGCTCCTCACCTGTGTGCTCCTCACCAGTGTGCTCCTCACCCACGTGCTCCTCACCTGCGTGCTCCTCACCTGTGTGCTCCTCACCTGTGTGCTCCTCACCTGTGTGCTCCTCACCCGTGTGCTCCTCACCCGTGTGCTCCTCACCCGTGTGCTCACCTGTGTGCTCCTCACCTGTGTGCTCACCTGCGTGCTCCTCACCTGTGTGCTCCTCACCTGCGTGCTCCTCACCTGTGTGCTCCTCCAGCTGAATGGTGAAGGCAGAAACACCCATTATCAACATGTACAAGATGAACATTGTCCCCAACAACTTCCAGAGCACATGAGAAGTGGAGATCTGAGGTCCAGCACCCTGTAGCCTAGGGGAGGAGGCAGGGGGGTCACCAGCAGCCACGAACTCTCCAAGGGAGAACCCTTGAAGATGGTCCCAGGGCAGCATCTGGAGGCTTCCCCAGCTGATGGAAAACTTTTTGCCTAGATTTTTTTTTAAAACAAGAAAACCCAAAATTCTTTGATTTGCTATTCTACAGCTACATTCACCAAACATGCCTTAACTCAAATCCCTGGAGCACTTGCAGACCCTCTTGGAATAGGAATTCCGTATCCTAAGTTTCTGTCTCTGCAGCAGTGTGCCCCAGCAGTCGCTGCCCCTCTGCCTGAGACACTCTCCTCGGCTGAGATGTCTGTTCGTGCCCTCCCCTCCTCCAAGTCTATGCTCACGCGTCACTCTCTTGGTGAGGTCTTCTCTCACCTCCTTGTATGAAATCGCAACATCCTCCTGCCCAATCCTCCGTCTTTTCCTCTCTGCTCTGCGGCTGTCTATGGCATTCATCATCAACCATGTCTCCTCTTTCTGTCATGTCAGCTCACGTGCACACGGATTCTACTTTGTTCTATTGACAATTCTGTCCCCAACTCCTATTTATTGAATGAATCACTAGGAGCCAAAAGGTCCTCACCTTTCACTTGTCAGAGAACTTTTTCTATATTCCCTGTGGGTTGACTCTTACTTTACACACGATTCTGACATACGCTGAGAGATTCTGCACACTGCTCACTTTCTGCTCTAAAGCATCCTAGGGGAAAAGCAAAATAAGGTCCAAAACATGATTAATTTATACAAGTTCATAAAGCATTGCTTCCTCAAGCTTCCCCAAGACTGGAGTATCTTTGGTGTCTCCCTGTGGTCCTTCCTGCAGCATGTCACCATTGTCAATTGTATCAGCTAACCATTGCCACAACAATGCTGCTTAACAAACCATCCCAAAACTGAACAGTGTAAAACAACAATCATTCATTCCTACTGTAAGACCCATGCACCGTGCACAAATCTCACACTCGCAGGGACGGCTCACTTCACAAAGACCACGAGACTGAGACCGCTGCAATCAGGCAAGAGGTGTTTTATTCCAGCATGCTGGGGTCACTTAGTCTCCTGGACAGAAGTGACCCTGACTTTACAATACAAGCACCTTTTATACTGTTTTTCCTGAACAGACCTTTATGACAGGATGAGTTGTTGGTTATCTGTGGCGCCTTTAGATTTATGGGTAGACTTTAGCAAGCTGGTACCCCAATAGATTTGTGGTGCCTTTAGATTTACAGATGGGCTTTAGGAGGCTGGTACCCCTGATAAGGAACGGTGCATTTCTCAATCGTTTATCTTCCCTGGGGCCTGGCCAGGTGGCCTTTAGATAAGGAACTAGTCAGTTCCTGGAACCGGGTGGGGGTCATTCCTTCCTGGAATGTTTAGTGTGCTTGGGCCCGCCTGACCTTTTTATGGCCTCTTAGAAGCTGCTTTACTTAAAATGTTTTTAGCAAGCATTTGATACAAAACTGAGTATATATATATATATTTTTCTATAATTCCCCTACAATTCTCTACAATTCTCCTACACTACTCACAAGTCTGTGGGTCAGACAGAAGTTGGCTAGTCTAGACCAGGTTGGCTTAGGCCTGGCTCTGAGCTATCAGTGGGGTCCAGCCTGTTGCATGTGTCTCTCATCCTCCTTGGACTAGTAAGCTTCCCAGGAGGTGATGTTCTCATGAGATGGCAAAAACCATGTGGGTAAAGCACACCAGGCCATGCTCAGAACTAACTCACTCTGGTCTTCCCACATTCCATCAGCCACAGCAAGTCAGGGGGCCAAACCTGCCATCAGTGGGGCAGGGAAATAGTTACACTGGGAGGGGTCAAGAAGTGGGAGCATCTGACATCTACCACACCTGATGCTTGACCGGCTCCCCATGGGTGGTGACAACCTTGAGGCAGAAGCCGGGTCTTGCTCACAGCCCTCACAGCCTACACAGTGCCCAGTCCCAGAAAGTACCAGGGAATATTTATGATCAGAGTCTACCAGACTTGGGAGTGGTGAGCAAATACAGAAAAAAAAAATTCCAACCACACTTTCCTTGAATCATTCCCTGCTCCTGGAACAGATTTCATTACAGATGACTCACAGTAAACCCAGATGGCTCTTAACTGGTCAAGGAACAGCTGGCGTTGAGGAAGTGACCTTTGTTCTCTAGAAATCTCCCTCAAGAGTCAGGAAGCATCAGAGTCCAAGGGCTCTGAGTTGTAGTCTGAGCTCCCACTTATGGTGACCAGAGATTTTCCCTTTAGCAGGGCATCTGGCCTGGAGCTGCCTCCCCTAAGCTCTTCCTGTTTCTACACCGTCTTATCCTTCACAAGTTTCTAGAGTGTGAATATTTCCTGTAACTGTACTGCTAACCCAACTCTCATGTTCTCCAGGCCACTTGGTTAACATGAGGTCACATAAACATTGGCCAGTTTGCTTTGTCCTCTTCAGGCACACACTAGTTTACCATGTCCCCCACTGTTCTGGCCGCAGCCAAACTCATTAATTCTCTAGCAAGAACACAAAAAGGTAGGAATGAAATACACCAGGTATAACCAATACCACATATCAAAATAAATACATGAAGTCAAAGATGCTGGTGTTGGGACTTGTGTAATAGTAACAGCTGCTCTGCCAAATATTGAACATTCATTCCTGCATTTTATCCCCATGATGTGAGTATCGTGTCAATTTTACAGATGATACATTAGAAGAGATCAAAGAGGTTAAGAGCCTTCACCAAGGTCTTACAGCTACTAAGCAGGCATCAAATTTAAAACCAGGACTCGTGATTTTAAAGCCCTTACTCTTCAAAAATAGACTTTCTGTGACAGATGCTGCCAGTTTCCACTCCCAGTATCTGTCCTCCCTGATTGCCCAATGATAGAACCTCTGACATTTAAGTGGACACATGGCCACTCCACATAAAGACTGCATTTCCCGCCTTCCCTTGCAACTAGGAGTGGCCATTTGACAAATTTTTGGTCATCCATCAAATGTTAAGTGGAAATGTTGTGTGATCCTCCTGGAAAGTATTCTTAAACATCTCCAAAAGTGGAATCTTAAAAGTTTACACCAACCTTCTTTCCTGCTGGCTCAGGATGGATACGGGGGCTGGATCGTGGCCACCATCCTGGACCACGAGGTGCGGACCACTCACTGAACGTGGTGGGACCACAGAGGGGAGTGTGAGTCCTTGGAGGCTTCGTGAAGCCACCCACCACCCTGTAGGACCTACTTTTATATCTTCAGGCTTGCTGTCCTGCACAGCCAACCTCAGCCCAGTATGCTGCCTTCCCAGAGTTTACAATAAGAACCCAGAGGAAGGAGGCCTGCTGGGTGGATCTTTCTGACACTCAGCTGTTTCAAATAAACTGTTTCTGTCATCTGGCTCTCAAAGTCCCTCTGCCTCAAAGGTAGAAGTTGCTGTTCAGCCTCCCCTCAGGTGAAAGCACTCCCCAAGGCTCATGTTCTCTCAGGCTCAGGCCTAGCCTCGAACTATGTGAAGGTTTGTAACCAGGTTTAAAATTACTCAGACATCAGTGAGCCGGGCTGTGTCCATGCAGGAGCAGCTGCTGCCTGGACCGTCACAGAGCTACGGGGCTGGAGAGCCTTAGAGAAATCCGGTCCAATCTCTTCCTTTTACAGCTGATGAAACTGAGTGTGAAGTTACTCTTTTCCAAATCACAGGACAGCTCAGGTGAGAAGTAAGAAGTGTTTCAACAGGGACCCTGTTCCAGTGGAATAAAACCCTAAAATGTTGTTCTCCTGAAGTGACTGCCGTCCCTAGCCACTGCCCCCTCCCTCCAGCCAAGGGAATTGTCTTGATTTCTCTCCCTGGACTTTGGCAAAACAACTGCTGACTTCTCCAGGAAGTGGCTTCAGGCCAGGAAACCACAAACACGTGGTAGTGACAGCTTTCAATAATCAAAGCCTCAGAAAAAGGCTGCAACCAAAATTGCCACAGTGTGGGAAATAAAAAGGCTTTGAAGGGCTTAGAGGAAAAAAAAATAGTTTTGCAGAGGTTTGCAGCAAAACATGATTCTCCTGCCCTACTTTCTTTAAATGCATTTTAAAATGACAGACAGCTTGACGTTTCTGCTGGAATCTGAGCTGACCTTCTTACGGGAAGAAAGAAATTTCAAGGGCAGCTTGTTCCGAGTATTGGAGTTACAATTCACTCTTTATTTTTTGGTCAAATAACTATGTTTTACCACATTCAATGAAAGAAAACAGGAATGGGATGAAAAACAGGGCTGAGCATAAGACGATGACAAAAATAAGTGAAGATTTTAAGGAAGAAAGAGTGTGGTAAGGTAGAAAGAGCAGGCAGCACCACATCGAGCCAGGGACAGGTAGTGTCCCATACCCCTGTGGTATATTCTGGCAGTGGGCACCAAGGCCCAGGTAACCGGTTACCTGCCTTGGATCCCCAAGTGTCTGCCTCCTGGCCCCAGCTTCATGGACAGTACATGTAGCCTAAGAGAATATAGGCATTAACTCCACCTCTATTTTTAGTTTTGAGAAGTTACATATTGAAAAGTTAAAAGACTAGTGTGACTGGGCCGGCCCCGTGGCTCACTCGGGAGAGTGCGGTGCTGGTAGCGCAGAGGCCGCGGGTTCGGATCCTATATAGGGATGGCCGGTGCACTCACTGGCTGAGCGCGGTGCAGACAACACCGTGCCCAGGGTTGCGATCCCCTTACCAGTCACAAAAAGAAAAAAAAAAGACTAGTGTGACAAACACCAGTGCAGTCTGCGGGTTCTGTGTCTGCAGGTTCAACCAATCACAGATTTAAAATATTCAGAAAGTCAATCAATCAATAAAAAGTAACGATACAGCAATAAAAATAATACAAATAAAAAAGCAATGCAGTATAACCATTTACATCGTGTTTATAGTGTATTAGTTATCACAAGTATAGATGAATTAAAGCACTACAGGAGGACATGCATAGGTTATATGCAAATACTACACCGTTGTACATCAGGAACTTGAGAACTGGAGAGTTTTTGTATCTGAGGGGGTAAAGGAACCGATTCCCCACGGATACCAGCAGGTGACTGTCTATATTTCATCCAGATTAACCGATTGCTAATATTTTGCCACTTTTGTTTTATTCTCATTCCCTTTCTCTACACACACATATATACACACAGATACTATCCTGTACGTACACATATACACATTCATACACATATACATATTTTTCCCCTGAACACCTGAAAGTTGTAGACATCATCAAATTTCACATCTAAATACTTCAGAACACACGTAGGAGTACATTATTTAGCAGACTGAGAATAAGTAAGTAAACAATAGTTCCAGACATGAATCTTCAAGCATTTAAAAGGAGTAAAATTTTTTATATTGGATGTATCAGGACCGAATTCATCCAGAACACTAAAGTTTTCTTTATTTCTATCCTTACCTTGTTCCCAGGAGTTTTTAGGCAACTGTCCTATCTCTGAGTCAGGCAGCACCATCATCCAAAGAACAAAAACCAGGTGCAGGTGTCGAATATTAATGAAGTCAAACAGCTCTCAGTCCCTGCACGGATCACTTAGTCACCTCCAGTGTGTTAAATGAGTTCCTAAGAACCCAGACATGTGTCACGCAAGTCATATGAAACCTTCTGAAACCCATGGGGAAATATATATTTACATCGAAATTAAGCTCAGGAATTTTTTAAATTAAAAAGTAAAGTAATATTAAAAAGCATTTTTAATTCATCTCAGGAAATCACAGAATTTTAACAGTATGAGCAGTAGAGAAGAAGGTTTAGATTTATTTACAGAGAAATATATGACCAGGTTTGAGGCGGCTTTTGTAGAAAAATGTACTGGCTCCAAGTAAAATCCTCCATGGGTTGTCCAAAAGCTGTTTTTGTTCTCTAGAAGAGAAAAGCTAGTTTTTCACCCCCAAAATTAAGGGAATTCAGCCTCAGAGCAGCATGGTGGGCTGTTTCTGGTCTGCATGGCCATGTCAGAGTGACAGCTGGCAGTGTCCTCGATACTGGTCTCCTGTTCCCCACTGGGGCCTACGGAGAGAGAATCTCTTACTGAAGGTCATGGCACAGGAACATCCATTGGGAACAGGACAAGGCATTGGGACACACTGGGCCGAATCTCAGAGGGGCAACTCTGGAGAGGCTGATATGGTGTCACCAAAGCTATACCCTCTTTATATTTTACTTTCTGCTGACAAATATCCCTTCTCACCAAAACCACCCGTTCCTTGTCAACCTTCTGAACTTGACCAACTTCTGTCCCAAGAACCACTAAGAGACACTTCAGTAAATCAACCCAACTCATCCTCCCACTCATTTAAATCCTCTATTCACACTTTCCCTTCCAGCAAGCCTGGATCATACAGAGCCCCCAGCAGGTGGACCCTCAACCAAAGCTTTCTTCACCTTCCTCCCCAGCCAGGCCCTCTCCCCGGCTGACACCCAACAAGAGCATTCCTCTAGCCCAGAATAGCCACCATCCTCCTCCGAAATGACTGTGAAGAAGCTTCACCCATGAGGCCCTGGACATCACAGGGCAAACCTACAGGCTTCAAATTCTCCCAGTCTGACATATGTGTAAGATGGATTCACTGCTCTGTACAACTCCAAAGGACAAACTTCCTGAGCCTGGTAGAGCATGGTATCCCATTATAAACATGGGGAAACAGAAGTAGAACCAGATACATTAAGTAACGTGCCCAAGGCCACAGAGCTGATGAAAGGATAAAGCAGGATGTTAACCCTCATCTACACAATCCTCAGTCTCGTGCTTTGCTCTGTAGAAACATCAAAATCTGGAGATAGAGGGGGCTCCAGAGCCATTAATTTCAGCTGCCCACCCAGACTTCTCAAACCCAGCATGCCCTGTACATGGCTAAGTTCACCCCGTCACAAGATGGGCATTCCAGTCTTAGGAAGTACAAATGCTCCTTGACTTATGATGGGGTTATGTTCTGGTGAACCCATCATAAATTGAGAATATCGTAGGTTGAAAATGCATTTAATACACCTAATCTACCAAACACCATAGCTTAGCCTAGCCTACCTTAAACTTGTTCAGAACACTTACACTAGCCTACAGTGGGCAAAATCATCTAATGCAAAGCCTAATTTATAATAAAGTGTTGAATACCTCTATTGAATACTGTGCTGAAAGTGAATAACCGAATGTTTGTATGGGGACCTGCAGCATGGTTTTCTGCCAAATGCACATCACTTTCTACCATTGTAAAGTCAAAAAATGGTGTGTAAGTCACACTATCACAAGTCAGGCACCATCTGTATTCATGATCAGAAACTCCTCTGTCATTCTGGAGCCCAAATTTGCCTCCCTCTAAACTCCACTCATTGGTCAGATTTTACAGAAGAAATCTGTCTGCACCTTTTAATAGCCCTGGGAGTCAGGGAGTCTGCACAAAAGAGCAGAATGGAAAGTACACAGACAGAGTGAGGGCAGATCCTGCAGGACAGCCATGGCAGGTTACATTTACCTGCATGAGGTTCGGCCTCCTCATTTGTGAAATGGACATACCACACGTACCCTGTAATGTTGCATTACAGGAGCAGTAGATGGCATATGGCCCGTAAAGAGCTCAGCACAGTGCTGGCAAAGAGAAAGTGCTCCACAGCGTTGTACAGAAGCAGACGCAGGTATCAGGGAGGTCAGCAATCTGAGTGAGAAGTCTGAGCTTCAGCTGCCTGCATCCCACCTAATTCCTGCTGAGCCACTATTCCGCAGCCTGAGAACTTTCTGGTGTCACAGTCAGGAACTTAGCTAACCCCAGTTACTGTACTAGAAATGTGTGCAACTTTACCTAATGGAATCAGTAAACCCAAGTGCACAAATCCATGTTGCAGAAATGTGTTAACATATAAACACACAATCATAAGCACACATATACACAGAGACACACACAGACCTGCCGGGAATGCTAAGGTTTCTAAAGCTTTCATTCAGATGGACATCTCAGTGAATGAGTCTTTAAGCACATGAAACTGGAGGGTGGAACTAGTCTCCTGTCTTCACTCTACCATTAACTAACTATGTGATCTTAGGCAACCACGAAGTCACTTACTCAGTCTGATCACAGTTTCTTCATCTCTAAAACACAAAGGTTGGGAGAGCTCCCAGATCACTCCCAGGTATAAAAACTTAGGATTCTAAGTCAATCTGTATTTGAGATGAAGTCTTGTTCCTGGGGTTCCTGGGTTTGGCTTCAGTTTCTTAAAGCATCAAAGTCAAAAGATTTAACCAGACAACCACTGAACCGAGTCAACTCACCTGCTGAAGGTCCCAGAGCCAGCAAATGGCCGAGCCAAGACTCAGAACTTCTGAGTTCTCGGGAGCACTGGAGAGTGTTCTATCTCCGTTGGGCTACCTGCCGGGTAATGTTAACCAGTAACTGGGTGCTCCACTGGTGTTGGGACAGATGGATGGTTGTTATCAGATGCAGTGTCTCTAAACCAACCTCTTGTAATCTGAGTTTAGGAAACACCTAAAGTATGTGGATAATCCGTCATCCAGAAAACTTGCCTATCTAAAATGTAATGCAGACAGAAGAAACGAGGACAGAAAGGACTGAATAGGTGAAAGATAGCCAATAGGAGCCTTGGCACAATGGCATGTGCCACAGGGGAAGCTTTGAACCCTTCCTTTGGAAGCTCTTTCTCTTTATTTGTGTGAGCGTGGCCAGTTTTTCAGAGTAGTAGATTGTATTCTCCAAAGATGACCACGACAATATCTCCCATGCCACGTGGTCTTCTACAATGTGACTGTGCCACTCCAGCATCCAAGAGACAGAGTCCAACTCGCCTCCCCTCAGTGTGGGCTGGCTTCTAATCTGCGTGTAGCCAGTGGAATGTGGCAGCATGGCATAAGCTCTGCAGCTAGGTCAGAAAACTCCATGCAACTTCCACCTGGTTTCCTGGGGATGCCCACTCTGCTGAAATCCACCCACCATGTAAACCAGTCCAACTACCCTGAGACCACCTTGCTAGGGAGACCACATGTAGGGGGTCTGGTTGACAGTCCCAGGTCTGCCCAGCTTCCCAGGAATCCCCTCAAAGGCACCAGCCATGTGCATGCAGCCGTCTCAGACTATTCAGGTGAGTCCATTCGCCAGCTGAGTGCCACTGCTTGAAGTCCATCAAACCACATGGAGTGGAAGAGTCACCTATCTGAGCCCTTCTCAGACTCTAAATGTGTGAGTTATAATAAAATGGCTGCCAGTTAAGGCCACTAACTTTGGGGGTCATTTTTCAGGCTGCAACAGAGGAACAGAAGGCTCAGTCAAAAGCAGATTAGAGGTAGCAAAGTAGGAAACGGAGAGGCCGGAGGAGGGAAATGTGCACTGGAGAAAGTGGCCGTGGACTGGCCTGTAACAGAGGGGACAGAAAAACCATTAAGACAGATGCAAAAACCAAAGCACGCCAAGCCTTTAAGAACAAACACAGACAGTGCCCTCCACAGTGCTGTGCCCTGCTGAGGGTATTAAGATGTCACAGCACAAAATAATTGAAGTTCCTAATGATTTCCCTGAATCGAGAAGAATGGTCTAAATGCTGCTCGAAACCCTCTTTCTCTAGGACGGGACAGGGCATAGTGTATGTGATGACAGTAATATCGCAATGTGCTTCCCTTCTTGCTATTCTGGATTCTTCTGCTACTTGGGCCCCAGGACAGGGGAGGAGCGAAGGTCTCCTCAGAGAAGAGGGAAGGAAGTGGGCGTGGCCATGACGTAGGGGCAGCCCCTCCTGCTGGGAAGGGGACGCAGAAGAAAGGTACCCTCGGGCTCCAGGTGACAGGAGGGAAGGCGCAAGAGGGAGCAGGCAGATGGCCCTGCCTCCTGTTCTGGGTTCAGACCCTGACAGCAAGGGACAAAAGGTGAAAGAGAGAGGGAAGCTGAAAGCAGAGGACCTTTGCTCTGCTTCCAAACTGGGTCTCCAGGGAGTCACACCTCAGAAAGACAAGGGTCCCGGGGAAGAATGGAACTGGTGGCGCGGCGTGGTAGGTGGAGGGTGCCAGGCGGTGCCCTGCTGGCCTCGGTCCTTCACTGTGGGGAGAGGTCCAGACCTTCCCCTGTACTTGCAGTGGAGAATGGGAGGTAAACTGAGGTCTGGGCTGAGACGGGGCTGCCATGATGAAGAAGGTGACCTAGAGCCAAGGTGGCATCAGGGTATTCAGTCAGTAAGAGCGGTGGGGCCGCATGTGGACAAGCTGCCTCATCTTCAGGGGACAACCGCCCTGCCAAGTCCCCGAGCACCCCACCTGTCCTCCTGCGGCTTTCCTGGTGCTCATCTGAGATCCTCGTGGTCCTGCAAGAGATGCCGCAGCACCTGTCCTGACTGCCTGGTGGCCACGCCCTACTGGTTGCTACGTATTTTGAGTATCATCAGGACAGTCTGAGGCAGTAGAGAAATAAGGTTGGCGAAGACACAGGGGACTTGTGGAGCCAGCAAGAGGCACAGTGGGGCCAAGTCAGCCACGCATTGGCTCCGACTCAGCTGAGGCCACAGACCACAGTTTTCCCAGCTATGGATCCCAGCAGTAGATTCAGCAGGACACCCCATGACCAGGCGGGTCCAGGGACAGATCCATGGAAGCCAGCGAAGACTCCACTCAGCACGTGTGGATCAGCCGTGCCCTCCCCGCCGTTCCCTGGGAACACAGCTCCCCCAGGCTCCTTCCTGGCTAGAAGGAGGTGCCCAGTGAGAAACTGGAAGGCTGAGCACCTGCCCAAAAGAAGCCAAAGGAATCCAAGACAGGCAGATTTGAGCCAGCCAAGATGGGGATATCATGTCGTGGCAGGTTTAAGTCCCTTCCCTGGTGAAGAGGGGCCTCGGGAGCCAGATGAGGTTCTTACCAGAAAAGTTATTAAAGGCACATTTCCTTTAGCATCGGTTTGTAGTGAGTATACATTTTCACCATGCTATATATATATATATATATATTTTTTTTTTCAGAAATATTTCTTTCCAAAATTGTTAAGATGTCAAAACAGCTGGGATTTTCTTTCTATGCTTCAAAAGATCATCCTCTGCTCTTTGGAGAATGTGCCCACCTAGAAGAGCTTGTCCTCTGAGGGCCACCGAGGGCAGCAGCTACCCCAAGCCCTCTGTTCAGGGTATCCACAAGAAAAACCAAAGTTAACACAAACACACACTCACGCACCAAAAAGACTGAAACCCCCAAGCAATTTTTATCTATACTGTGTGGGAAACTCCCTTGCCACAAGCAAACCCAGTCTTTAGCCTGAGTACAGCCCCGCCTTACTGGGTTTCCCACAGACCCACAAAGTCCTCCCAGGAAACTCCTGGCTCTGCCCTGGGGCTGTGGGCAAGTGCTCCAGCCGCACACTCTGCCCCTCCGGCTGCCCTCGGCTGTCACCACCCACCTGCATGCTCCCTGGTGGTGAGGACAGCTCCATGAAGCTTGGCCGTCTGAAACCCTGCCTCTGTCCACTGCCACTGCAACTGCCCCAAGCGAGCAACACTGTGTGACAGGTGCACTCGGGTCCACTGGTGTCGGATGGGTCTTCACAGCCTGACGCAGCTGGCCAAGGAGGTTCATGTAGCATGAGCAAGAAATAAGCTTGTGCTGTACTAAGCTACAGAGACGCGTTAGGTCATGGCTGCAGTACAGCCTGGACTCTACACACAGCCATCGAAGGGTTAGGACGTCGTGCTCATTTTCTACGGCCGTGTGACACAGTCTCGGTCACTTACACCCCCCATTCATCAGCCCGCACTGCTGCAGGTCGGGCGTCTGCGCTCAGCTTAGGTGAGTCTCTGCTCCCACAGACTGAAATCAAGGTGCCGGCTGAGCTCTGTGCCTTCATGGACCTCGGGGTCCTGTTCCAGGCTCACATGGGGGCTGTGATTGTGGAACTGAGGTCCCCTCTTTCTTGCTGGCTGTCAGCGGAGGTCACTCTCAGCTACTAGAGGCCACCACCGTTTCCTGCCCCACGGCTCTCTCCATCACAGGACACTTTGTTTCTTCGAGGCCAACAGAACAGCATCTGCTGTGGCTTCAAATCTCTCTGACCACTGGACTCTGACCGACAGATGCTCTTTTAAAGAGCTCAGCTGCTAACGTCAGACCCACTCTGCATGGTCTCCCTTTTGACTAATTTCAAGTCAATTGACTGGGGACGTAAATTACATCTGCAAAATTCTTTCCCATTTGCCATACCAGGCAACCTTTTCATACGCATGA
>NW_007737165.1:0-9876 GCF_000696425.1 Galeopterus variegatus
GCATTAACTATTTCTTACTGACTTTTTAACTTATTTTCTGAGCATAAGTATGTGAGGTCCTGTCTGGTTGGTTGTGGAGGCTTTAGATGGATCTGGGAATCATTGTGCAATGAGTGGAGACAAGATTCATAGCCAGGCAGACTGTGTTTGAAACATATTTTCTGGTTTTTCATTAATTCTACAAATATATGTTGACTCTGGCTCTCCTGGAGTCCTTCTCAGTTGAGCCTTCTGCTAGGTGTTCCTTGTGTGATTCTGGACAAACTACTCAAACGCTTTACAACATAATCTCCTCATTGTGTATACGAGGAAAACAATTCCCCTTCAGACTGTAGTGAGGCTCAAATAAAATGAAAGGAGACAGCATGTGAATTAGTCCATTTCCTGTTGCTTATCACAGAATACCTGAAACTGGGTAATTTATAAAGAAATGAAATTTATTTCTTACAGTTTTGGAGGCTGAGAAGTCCACAGTCCAGGGGTTACATCTGGTGAGGGCTTTCTACTGGTTAGTAATGCAGGGTGTCACATGGCAAGGAGTGGCATGAGCAAGAGAGAGAGCTAATCTTCTTACTTGCCCTCCTTATAAAGCCATCAGAACCACACCCATTACAATCCATTCATGAGGCACAGTCCTCACAATTTAATCACCTTTTAAAAGCCACACGTTTCAAACACCATTATTGGATTTCCCATCCACTTAACACTGTTATGATAGAGATCAAGTTTCCAATACATGCACTTGTGTGTGTGTGGGGGGGAACATATTTAACACATAGCAGTGGGTTTCTCCTCGCCCATCCACTTAACACTGTTATGATAGAGATCAAGTTTCCAATACATGCACTTGTGTGTGTGGGGGGGGAACATATTTAACACATAGCAGTGGGTTTCTCCTCGCTGTCCATCTTTTTCACTAAGATTGCCTATGCATTTTTTTGTAGGCATTTTCCTTTGAGGATCTCTATTCTTTCATACTTTTTAAAACATTTTTGCAGTTGAAGACAATAGAAGACAAGTAAATATACATTAAAAAGATATCTTTGTATGTAACATCTATTGTTATTCAACTTAATATGAATTACTTTTTTTTGAACTATATATCCTATAAAGAAAAATCTTCAAAACTTTACAGAACCTATCCCCAATGACTCATTCAAACATGGGTAGCACAGATAATAAATTTACAAAGCGTTTTTGGATTAGATAATTATATTCTTTGGGCTGCCAGAACATGGACTAGACAATATAGCAATAAATGTAGATAAAAACATATTTTTCTTTTTTATAATGGATATATCAACAGCCAGGGGAGATACAGAATAATTGTTCATTCAACAGCTGTTGCATTGTGAAAAACACTACAGGTGTTCTGGAATATAAAGAGATGTCTCAGTGATAGAGGTAAAACGCCTGTATACATAATGTAACACAGAATGTGATGAGCGCCTTAAAGAAGACACAATGAAATATTGCGAGAGAAAAGACCAAATTGTTCAGGCTGGAAGGATGACAGAGTTCAGAAAAATACTTTAGAAAGGAGATAACATTTAAGCTGGGGATTAAAGTATGGTTACCCTGGAACATGCAGAGATGGGTTAAGAGAACAAAATTAAGGAGTCAGAGGATTTGGATAATCCTAAATTGTGTACAAATCCTACATAATTAATCAGTCTTTCTTTTACCTTGTGTTTCTGTTTTGTGCTGTTCTTTTTTATTTGTTTTTGTTTTGTTTGTTTTTTGTAATTCACCATTAATGGTGTTTTTGACTTGGTTTACTCTCTCTTCTTACAATAGGATCAATTTGCTTATCTTATGAATATTAATAACATTATTTGGAGTTATCTCTTTTTTTGGCTGCTGGCTGCAATTATCTTTTATGTTTTCTTTATTTTTAAAGATCCTTAAGAATTCTTAATATGCTTTGCAAATAATTTTTTAACAATAGAAATTTAATTTCTGTTTGCTACTTTATGCAGGCTGCTTATTGTCTTAAAGGTACTTGTATTTTCCCCTTATAACACTGTCATAATCTTTAATTATATATCTGTGTATATTTTATTAGTGTCCCTCTACCCCACTAACTGTGAGTGCCATGAGGTTAGGGACCATTTTTCTTATTTATCACTACATTTCTGTAGCATAAAACTGACCCTTAGCAGGTGATAAACACCAGGTGCTCAGTAAACACTTGTTGAATTAATAAACATAGATGGGGAAAATGAATGTTACTTCATGATCATTTTACCTAAAAATAATAAAGATCACTGAAACTTTTTAATTTGGTGTGAAAGAGGATAAAAATAAGGCAGTCTATCTCACAATGAATATATTAATAGTAGATTCAGGGCCTGAATTAATTTCTCTCAAAGTCCAAAATTATATTTATGTAGAATGTATAGACTTCTGAACATGATTTTCCCATGTTGTCGATTTGAAAATATCTCCACATTTTTAGAGTCTGGACCTGCAGTTTGACTACCTGATGAATGCATAGGCCTCCTTTCAGGAAGCAACTAAAGATAGCTTCTTTAAAAGACCTTTTGAAAATCCCATAGCTCTAGTGTTGGGAGCAAGACTGTCTCCCCAGTACAGCACTTGCTGGGAAACCTCAGCTCAAGCACATGCTGGCAGAGCTACCTGGAGAAATTTATCCCCTCTTTGTTCTCAATTTTCTCATTTGCAAAATGCTGTTAGGGGATATTTTTATTAAAGGAATTCATTTGTTTTTTAATTAAAACATATTGATTATACATATTTATGAGGTAAAGAGCGATAGTTCAATACAGGTGTGCAATATGTAATGATACAATCAAGGAAAGTAGTAAATTCATTCTCACAAAAATTTATCATTCTTTGTGATGAGAACATTTGAGCTCCTCTCCTCTAGCCATTTGAGAACATACAAAAATTGTTAATTATAATTGCCTAGCAGTACTGTTTTTTTCTATAACTTATTTTTCCTATCTAGCTGTAATTTTGTGTACATTAATCAACCTCTTGTTGGGGGATAATTAGATGAGTTAAATTATGTAAATCATTTAGATTAGTGACACAAATAAGGTGTTATTATATTATTTTCGGCATCAGGGGACTCCACTCTTCGGGCCACAGCTGGTTAGCACAGGGGCTGCTCTTTCTAAGGTGGAAAAATCTGAACCATGTCTGTTTCTTGCAGCCTGCAAGAGAATAACTAACGAAGTCAGTCGTATGTTTGTTCAGTTAATTTCCAAATTCTGTTATCTGACATGATTGTGCTGCAGACAAAGCATAAACCCCTTAGCAAGATCTCCAGACCATTCAGGATCTGTCCCATTCTCCTGTGCTACCTTCTGCCCTTTGTAACATATACTCTAGCTGCACAGAACCACTTGCTGTTGTCTCTGTCTTGCTTGAAGGAGTTGCTGATATTACTCCCTGGACATAGACCTAGAGCATCCTAGGAGCTAAATGTGTGGAGCTAAATCCTCAGATGTCACCTCCTCGAGGGGTCATGGTCCCCATGTCCAGAGTAGATGTCAAGTCTACGTGCTCCTTTAGCCTCCTATGTATATACTATGCTTGTGCTTAACACATTCCACATACGAGCCTGCTTTATGGTGCTTTATACAGTTTGGGATGGGTTGGTTCTCTCTCTCTATGTATGTGCATACAAGCATGCATACACATGTGCTATATACATACATGGATACACACAATACAAATGTATTTACACAAATATGCCTATATACATATACATTGGTTCTCTCTCTCTATGTATGTGCATACAAGCATGCATACACATGTGCTATATACATACATTGATACACACAATACAAATGTATTTACACAAATATGCCTATATACATATACATATATATATGAATGTACGTATATACATATACGTATATAAAAATAAGTTACATATGACCTATCTCTACTTGTGAAGCAAACAGGGATTATACCAAGAAGGATATCAAAAATGTAAGTCTTAAGATGGCTTTAGACAACTACAAGGAAATGACTGAGCTAATGAAGGATTATGTTCGGCAAGCAATTTGTAATTTTTAAGGTCCTTTGATGTTTTGAAGAGTACAGCACTCATCGCTGTAGCCTAGGCTGATTCACATGCAATGTGTCCATAGTAGCTGAAGAAACTATCCTGGAGACATATCATGATGGCTGGATATTTGAAGAGAACCAAAGAACAGTTGTGGGTATACAATACCAGGCATTACCTAAGCAGCTGTGCAAAAACGGTACCCTGTAGAGATGATTCCATTTGTGGTCATCCTCAGAGAATGCATTTCCCAACCACCTACCCTCACGCAGGAGCCATGCCTATTGTGTAATTGTTTCTCTGAGGTTTACTTGTTTGAAAACCTCAGAGGGAAGAATTTGTCATCTTTATTGATGTCTCCTCAGTGCTGAATTGCATATTGGTTATTTTTTAAATTTTTTTAAATTTATATACTTCTAATTTTTTTCCTGAGGCAAAATCTAAATAATATAAAATTAACCATTTTAAAGTGTACCATTTACTGGCATATAGTACATTCACAATGTTGTGCAAACATTTTTTTTTCTAGTTTGGAAATATTTTCATCATCCCAAAGAAAACTCTATATCTATACTCAAGTCACTACCCTGTTCCCACTCCTGTATCCCTGCAACTCCACAGCCCCTGGCAACCACCAATCTGATTTCTGTCCCATAGGCTTACCTAGTCAGGATATACTATGTAAATGGGATCATTACAATATGTGATCTTTTTTGTCCGGTCCTTTCACCTAGTATAATGTTTTTGAAGTTCATTTATGTTTTAGCTTGTATCAGTACTTCATTAATAGCTAAATAATATTTGATTATATGGATATACCAAGTTTGTTTATGCATTCATCAGTCAATTACATTTGGGTTGTTTATACCTTTTGGTAATTGTGAATAGTGCTGCTATGAATATTTGTGTATAGGTGATACTTTTAAAAATTCTTTTGGGGCCGGCCCGGTGGTGCACTGGAGAATTACATTTGGGTTGTTTATACCTTTTGGTAATTGTGAATAGTGCTGCTATGAATATTTGTGGTGATACTTTTAAAAATTCTTTTGGGGCCGGCCCAGTGGCGCACTGGAGAAGTGCGCCGCTTGGGAGCGTGGCGGCGCTCCCACCGAGGGTTCGGATCCCATGTGGAGACCGGTTCCTGCTCACTGGCTGAACGCGGTGCGGGCGCAACACCGAGGGTTGCGATCCCGTTGCTGGTCCCCAGTACGGGTGTGACACCGAGGGTTGTGATCCCGTTACCGGTCAGTAAAAAAAAGACAAAAAGGAAAAAAAAGAAAAAATTCTTTTGAATACACACCTATGAGTGGAGTTATCAGATTATGTGGTAATTCTCTGTTTCACTTCCTGAGTATTCACCAAAACATTTTGCACAGTTTTACTTCTGCACTATTTTACTTCTACAAGCAATGTATGTATGGAGGCTGAAATTTATCTGTACCTTCACTGACACTTTATATTTTCATTGCTGTTATTATTGTTGCCATCCTAGGGGGTGTGAAGTGGTATCTCATTTTCATTATGTTTTGCATTTTTTAATGACTAATATGAGGGTATTTCAAAAAGTTCATGGAAAAATCTATATACTGTTACAATTTACAGTAACTTCAAAAAGAATATAATACTTAGGAATAAATTTAACCACGGATATGCAAAACCTGTACACTGAAACTACAAAACATTGCCAAAATAAATGAAAGCAGACCAAAATAAATGGAAAGACATCCCATGTTCATCAATGGGAAGGTGAGAGATACTGTTAGCATGAGTAACAAGAATACTGTTCTCCCTGCTTTCTTGTAATTGTATTTTTTCATGAACTTTTTGAAGAAGTGTCATGTGTTAAGCATCATTTCATGGGCTTGTTGGCCATTCAGATATCTTTGGAAAAATGTCTCCTCAAGTCCTTTGCCCATTGGGGACTAAGAGGAGAAGTGGTGGTTTTTTTTATTGTTGTTTGATTGTAAATGTTCTTCTTTATATTCTGGATATTAGACCCTTATCAGACATGTGACTTGCAATTTTTTCTCCCATTGTGTAGGTTTTCATGATATCTTCTAATGCACATGTTTTTAAAAAAATTTTTAAGGTGTATAGACTTTTATTTTTTTATCTATTTTATCCTATTTTAATTATACCTATTTTTCTTTTGTTGCTTGTTCTTTTGACTTTGTATCTAAGAATCCATTTCCAAATTCAATGTCATGTAGTTACCGTATGTTTTCTTCTAGCAGTTCTATAGTTTCAACTTTTACATTTAGGTCTTTGATCTGTTTTGAGTTAAATTTTTTATATGGTATAAGGTAGGGAACCAAATTCATTTTTTTTCCACATGGATGTCCAGTTGTCACAGCACCATTTATTGAAGAGACTATTATCTCTCCATTGAATGATTATAGCACTCTTGTTGAAAATCAATTAACCATACATATATGGGTTTATTTCAAGACTCCCTTTTATTCCATCTATCCATATGTCTATCCTATGCCAGCACCACACTATATAATTACTGTAGCTTTGTAGCAAGTTTTGAAATTGGGAAGTATGATTCCTCTGTCTTTGTTCTTCCTTACCATGGTTGTTTGGACTATTCAGGGTTAATTACAATGTCATACAAATTTTGAATCAGGTTTTTCTTTTGTTTCTATGAAAGGCCATTGAGATTTTGATAGGAACTGTACTGATTCTGTAGATCATTTGTAGGAGTGGAATACCACCATTTTAAAACTATTAAGCCTTCTCATTGATGAACATGGGATGTTCCATTTATTATGGTCTGCTTTAATTTATTTTGGCAAAGTTTTATAGTTTCAGTGTACAGGTTTTGCACCTCCTTGGTTAAATTTACTTCTAAGTATGATATTCTTTTTGAAGCTACTGTAAATTGAATTGTTTTCTTAATTTTACTTTAAGATTATTCATTGCTAGAGTATGGAAATACAACTGATTTTTGCGTATCAATCTTGTGTTCTGCCACTTCGCTGAATTTGATTATTAGTTTTAATAGCTTTTTGATGTGTGGAGTTTTACAGGTTTTTTTTATGTAGCTGATTAGGTCTTCAGCAAATAGAGAAAATTTTACCTTTTTTTCAATTTCCATGCTTTTGATTTATTTTTCTTGCTTACTAATTCTGGCTAGGACTACTAGTACAATATTGATTAGTGGTGGCTATAGGATTTATCCTTGTCTTGGTCTATATCTTAGGATGAAAGCTTTCAGTCTTTCACCAATGAGTGTAATGCTAGATGTGGGTTTTTCATAGATGCCTTCTATCAGGTTGAGGAACACTGAGTGTGTATCATTATCATGAAATGGTTTGGGATTTTGTGCATTTTTTTTTTTTTTTTGCACCACTTGAGATGATCATGTGGATTTTTTCCTTCAATCTATTGTGGTGTACTACTTTGATCAATTTTTATATGTTGAACCACACTTGCATTCCTAAAATAAATCTCACTTTGTTGCAGTATACATATTTCTAAATATGCTTCAGTATTCATTTTGTTAAGGATTTTTTCATCTATTTTTATAAGGGGTATTAGTCTATAGTTTACTTATTTTATGACGTCTTTATTTGGCTTTGCTATCAAGGTAATTCTGTCCTAATAGAATGAGTTAGGAGTGTTCCCTCTTGTTTTTCTACTATTTGGAAGGGTTGGGAGAGAATTGGTATTACTTCTTGATTGAAAATTTTAACAAATTCACCAATAAACCTATCTGATTCTGGACTTTTCTTCGAGGTGTTGGTCGGGTGTTGATTACTGATTCAATCTCTTATCCTGTTATAAGGCTGTTTAGATTTCCTTTTTTTTCCTCATTCAGTTTTGACAGTATGTGTGTTTTTAAGAATTTGTGTAGTTTATCTAGTTTCTCCGATTTTTAAGTACACAATTGTTCATAGTATCTCTTGTAATTCTTATTTGTACAAGGTCTGTAGTAATATCTCCACCTTTATTTCTGATTTTAACAATTTGAATTTTCTCTGTTTTTTTTCTTGATTGGTCTGTCAGAAAGTTTGTCAATTTTATTTGTATGTTTTAAAAAGAACCAACTTTAGCTTTTGTCGGTCCTCTCTGTTTCTACTTCATTTATCTCCACTCTAATCTTTATAATTACCTATCTTTTGCAATCCTTCTGTGCTTAGCCAGGTCATTTACAGCTCTGCCTAAGCCTTTACTTCCTACTTGCATGGAGTCTGAAGGTGAACCTGTGGTGAAAGTTGATGTTATTACCTGCTCTTTTCAGAGTACGTTTACAGCCCCGGGCATGTGCTTAGTTTTTTTGATTACCCGGTATACACAGGTATTTTAAAAACATTTCCTTTCCCATAGATCTTTTTTCTCAACCTCTTCTTATCCAACTTTTTGGTCTATTTCTTGTTCTGACTGTTAACTCTTGCCCCTTTAATGCTTTTGGCAAATGCTATGTCAGCCCTGAGAATGCCTTGGTTCACACAAATTAACTGTGAGCCTGGTCATTCAGGAGGCTGTCAGACAGGTCAAAACACAACCACAGTTCTTTGATAATACCACCTATGTGGCTGGCTCCCTTTGGCACTAGGAGTCTGCACTAGGTCTGCAGTCTGTTGTCTTCAGGGCTACCACCCATCTGGAGAATGGGAGATGGTAGGCACACTATTTAAAATTGCACAGTGCTCTCTCACCGCAATGCAGCAGCTTCTTTCTTCTTTAAGCTTTCACCTGGTTGTTGTAAGTTGTTGAATAAATTCCAGAATTCTGCAAAAATTGACTCAGATTTTTTGCAAGTTTTGTGTTTTGTGCAAGGATGGTGGTGTGGAATTCCTTACTCAGCCGTTTGGGCGATGCCACCCCATGTTGGTTCTTAATTGTTTATTATACCATGTTTGGTTCTCGATGAAAGACTATTAAGTATTTTCTGTGTATTAGATAATAAGAAAATGTCTTTTTAAATTAAATGTTAGGGATAATTAAAAAGTGACATTTAATATGCATACAGCAAATGCATATTTAGTGCCGTCAATTGCCACATTTAAAAAAAAGTAGAATACAGCAAAATGTAAAATGTATATAGAGTGATAAAACAATTTATCACCCAAACCTGGATGCTTTGAAAGTAAAAAGAATAGCTAGCCATATAGGAAATCAGGATTAAGGTGTAACTTGAACTCTGCTGGACTAATCGGTAAGTATGACCATCCTAGTGTTATCGTGCACTCTCTTTATCACTTGAATTCTCTTTTAGGTACTTGTGCTGAGTAGCTATATCAAAACAAAACAAAAACAAGCTGAAATTCATTAATATGCAAAGATGCAGAATACCATGGAAAAAGGAATAGTAACTAGCAGGTATGCTTATAACAATAATTGTAATAACTCACAAGACTGCAGCATATCCCTGAGAGTCATTCTTGCTGGGCCAAAGCCACTTGATCTACTTTACTTCTTAAGTCAGCAAAAAACTTTTGCTACATTGAGGGTCTGTACATTTATTGTGTGTGTGTGTGTGTGTTTTAATATATAAAGTAAACATGGGCCAAACTATTTTTAATAGAAATATAAATATATATGAATAATTCAACTTGTAAAATATCTCAATGTGTTCTTTTCTCAAGTGTTTTCTCTTAAGTCAGCAAAAAACTTTTGCTACATTGAGGGTCTGTACATTTATTGTGTGTGTGTGTGTTTTAATATATAAAGTAAACATGGGCCAAACTATTTTTAATGGAAATATAAATATATATGAATAATTCAACTTGTAAAATATCTCAATGTGTTCTTTTCTCAAGTGTTTTCTCCCCCATCTCTTTCATTATATGTAGCATATGCATTAGAATTGTGTTGAGTCACAATTGTAT
>NW_007737165.1:10047-11607 GCF_000696425.1 Galeopterus variegatus
CCCCCATCTCTTTCATTATATGTAGCATATGCATTAGAATTGTGTTGAGTCACAATTGTATGTCGAGAGATATTTGATCAATGTGGCAGATTGTTTTTACATAGGAATGTGAATTAAAATTCATAGAGACTCAGGATTTTAATTGACAGCAGATGAGAAGCATAGAATATGGGGGGGGGGGAAGGTTAATGCCACAGCATAAAATATAAAATATTGGCAATCCTTCTCTTTCAGTAAAATTACCTGCAGCTGTATTGACAAATGACTAGTCATTTATATTCAAAAAGCTAAATCATGGGTAATTTAAACTCATTTATCTTTTTAAAATCCATGCAAATATGATAACATTAATCTTTTTTTTTTCTTCCCAAAAGAATGAACAAGTTTGAAATACCAATTCTCTAAAGAGTCTTCTACTGACTATAGTGGATCCAGATTAAAAACCAGAATTTAAAGGAGGGATTAAGGACTTTAAATTTCTTTGAAATACAGGAGATACAAGATTTCACATTTCTTTCTACCATATAAAAATAAACATTTACCATTCAACCATCATAGTCACGAACCATATAGACCACATCAAAATGTGCTCTTTTTTCATTACATTGAAACATTTTTTTATTCCAGGAATGCTTTTCAAAAGTAAATTATTTTGTTAAGGTGCCTTTTTTATTTATTATATTCTAAACTCATTAAACTTAACTTTAGTAGCACCTAAAATTAGCCTTTTTTACTTTCTAGGTCTCATTAGTTTTTCTGAATGGTTTTCACTTTTTTCATTTTACATCTATTCTCCAAGTTTTTTCTTGGTCCTCATGCTATTGAGCTGATAACATCAATAATAATTAATGGCTAAACTTTACTGAATATTTAAAATGTGTAAATGTTCTCAGCCTTTTATATTTTACATAATTCAATACTCATCACTTTTTCTATTTGAGGAATGTCAGGCCTCTGGTTAGCAAATTCTCAAACAAGAGGAAAGCTTGTGCTTAGAACCTTTATACTCACTGCTTTGATAGTGACTATTGTAGAAAGTACTGTCTTCTGTTTCTATATTTATAATCTCCGTGACTAAACTTCTGTTACTGTAATTAGAACTTTACTGTCATTGAGCACAATAAATAATATTTCATAGTTCACATCCAAGGAAAATATCAAAAAAAAAGTATGAAGGCGATAAACTGATTACATCTGGGACTTGGCTTGAATACGCATAATTGATATAAAATTATGATATGAATGTTATTGAAATGAATATGCATAGTTGATATATATTTATAAAATGTATTTCATATCATATTGATTTATACATACATATGAAATACATATAAATACATGTAAATGTATTTCATATCATAATTTTATAATTATGAAATTTTTATAAAAATGAAAATATAAAATTATAACATGAAATTGTTGATATGAATATGCATAATTTATATACATTTCAGATTACTTTTCCTAAATAATGTAACCCTATTTTGATGTTGTATGTATGGGTAAAAGTCATTAAATAAAGGAGCTACTTTCCTATTGGTATGTTACTTTGTTTTAAAA
>NW_007737165.1:13045-13738 GCF_000696425.1 Galeopterus variegatus
AATCTATTACTTTGTAATTTATACAGAACTGGTAAAACAGTGGCTTCTATTCTAAAAACTGTATTGCCTTTTCTTCCTTATTTCATAAGTATTGTTTTAAAAGCTCACCTCTGTCTTTCCCGAAGTCTCATCTCAAGCCAGCCCATGCTTACTTTTGAATTTCCAGGGCAGCAACATTTTGTGCTACACATTTGGTCTTTTTTACCTGTCTTATTTCTTATTTCTGTGTGAGTGTGCATGTGCAAGAACACATATGCTTGTGCAAAATGAAATAGCATTATGTTTGAAGAAAGCACAGAAAAGCCTTACAATGTGACAGAAAAGTCACATAAACTAAGTGACTTACATTTCGCAAAATGCCTTCTCATAGACTCGCTACGGTCCATATGATCTTTTCTGATTAGTTTCTCACATGGCTCTGTTCCAGCCACAGTGAACTAACTGTAGCTCTCAAATAGAGTGTTTCTCACTCTTCCTCATCTCTACGTGCCTACACGTGTTCTTCCTTCTGCCTAGAATACCTCTCCCTGCACTCTCTCCTTCGCCTGTGTGCTTAGCTGCTAATCATTTTTCATGGATGTAAGATACCCCTTCTTCTTGGATGTCTTCCTTGACGTTCTAGTGTGCTATGTTTTCTGTTAGCTCCCATACCACTGATTATATTATAATTGTTTGTTTGCCTATAGTTCAAAC
>NW_007737165.1:14042-15347 GCF_000696425.1 Galeopterus variegatus
ATTGAAAATTCTAAATGTCATGGGTATTTAAAAGTACACATGACACACATTAATTCAGCACATTCTTGTAAACGATAGAAAGCCCTTGTCCTGTTTATGCTAGATTTTTGGTCTTTATTTTTACTAAAAGCTTCAATGAATCGTTTTGGCTTTAGAAAATGTTTTTATAGAGCATTCATGTAGGGTATTAACTGATTAGTCCTTCTGCTAGAAGATTATGAAACCCTCAAATCTATGCAGAATTCAGCAAGTACAGATTAATAGCATTTAAGCATCCGAAAGGTGATTTCTCTCGGGATACTGTGCAATTATTTTAATTCTATGCCCAAGTAACTCAAACCATTAAGAATTGTCTTTCCTTTTACATTCTTTGAGCCGGGAAGAATGACTGGCAGCTTTACCTGTTTTTCATTTCCTTCGTCAGTATTTTGAGATAATTTAGCCACTGTCTTAGTCCATTTGGCTGCTGTAACAGAACACATAAACTGAGTGGCTTATAAACAACAGAAATTTATTTCTCACAGTTCTGCAGGCTGGGAAGTCCAAGATCAAGGCACTGGCGGGTTTGGTGTCTGGTGGGGTTTGTTTCTTGGTTCTCAGAAGGCAGCTTCTCACTATGTGCTCACATGGTGGAAGGGGTGAGGGTCTACCATGGGCCTCCTCTACAAGGGCACCAGTCCTAAGGGCTCTGCTCTCTTGACCTAATCACCACCCAAAGGTCTCCCTTCCAAAGTCGTCACCCTGGGGATTAGGACTTCAACACACCAATCTTGGGGAACACAAACGTTCAGAGCCAAACAGTCATCCCACTGTGTCTGGGCTTTCCCTCTCCTCCTGAGAGCTCTGCATTGGCACGTAACCTTTGGGGATGAATGGCCACATTTGTTGCATCACTATTTATTATTGGCCTCTCCTGCCCCCTCTTCTACCCTCCTCCCCTTAGTAATGTTTCCTGTTAGAGGAAACATTAAACTAACTTATTCCTGAATAGAACATTTGAAAAGTAGTCCACCGAGCACTTCCCAGTTCTATCTGCTACAAATAAGTATCTTTCATGGTCTTTTCTCTTGTGTGCGTGTTTGTGTGTCTGTGTTTGTATGTAGGTGTGTGCATGTCTCTGTGTGTCTGTGTCTGTGAGTGGAGTGCATGTCTGTGTCTGTGTGTTTATCTGTGCTTGGCTGTGTGCATGTGTAAGTGTGTTTGTGTGTTTGTGTTGAGGGTGTGTGTGTGTGTGTCTGTGTTTCTGTGTGTGTCTGTGTACACGTTTCCGTTATTCTCATTCAGATTTCTTGCCACTGTATCTGT
>NW_007737165.1:15916-18017 GCF_000696425.1 Galeopterus variegatus
TGTGTGTGTCTGTGTACACGTTTCCGTTATTCTCATTCAGATTTCTTGCCACTGTATCTGTCTTGTCAGGATAGTGCTAGCATCCTATTGACACCAAATAAAGCTTAAACTGTAATCATTGTAATTACCATCACTTTTGTTTGAAAATAATACTTCTATAGAATTTTGTCAGTATTTTGTTACCTAAATTGATTTCTCCTGTGTTTCTAGCATTCTGAACTCTGGACCTGAAAACATAAAGATCTGGGCCATCTAAAGATTTGGCAGTTTTTATAGTGCACAGTTTGTCCTGGGCTTCAAACATAATTGTAAATTGTAGCACACTTAATGAGTTTAATAACCTAACAGCATGAGTGTTGTTTTCATAAACATGTTTGCATAATGATAGACTCACTTCTGAAAAGAAATCATCTAATCAATGTGAATTCCAGTCATTTGTCACATATCCTGATGTGGGATTGACATTTTCTAAAAACCTTTCTAGTTGAAAGCTTGTCTCAGGAGATTTTAGGCAAGATGTGCACCACAATGGAGGGGGTATGTTTATTTCTCAGGTTTAAATTTCGGTTATTCTTGTCCACTTTCCTATTCTTTAAGGAGAGACCTATTCCTGCTGTTGTCTACATCTTCATCTTCAGGTATGCTGACAGCTTGATGACAGTAGTTTGATTTTTTTTTTTAAATGGGTCTTTATATTAGATTATGAGAACAAGAAGCCGATACACTATGGTGTTTTTAATTTTATCATTTCCAGTCTAGCACAGAGATGTTTCATAAAGACTTTTTCCATGACAAATTAATGAGTGAAAATAATCTACAAAATATTGTAGATACATCAGTTATAAAATTCTGTTGCTAAAACACTGTGGATGTCTTACATTGATCAATAAAATGTTTGCAATTTGAGCTAATTGGAAGCAGTCACTCTGAATTAATGAACAATGCAGCCTACAGAATTTGTTTAAAGATGTATAACATTATTACATAAAATTAATCAGGGCACTAATTAATCAAATTAGTTTAGGAAAGTATTGGCAGTTGGAGTACTTGTGCGATCTGCTTCCAAGAAGAACAACAACAAAAACAAAACCTCTATTTTTAAATTTCAAATCATGCTTTTTAAAGTACATTCTTTTCAAATGTGCTTCAAATTAACTTTTATTTCAAATTATTTGTGTCCTTGTAGCATCTTAATATAACTCGATTGGTTGTTAAATACTTCTGTTAATAAAAGAAGTTAAACCTTAGTTTATTCAATTCAATTCCACATTCTTGAAGTCAAAAATTTGTTGAACACAATTATGGAGTGAAAAAATTGTACACACAGACATGCACATATGCACACTACTGAAAATCAATTTGTAACTTATTTTGTATGGCATATTTGATTTCTATCCTGGGTTGGAGGACCTTTAGTTTTTTTAAGGATCTAAAATAATGGAAAACAGATATTAATGAATTTGTATCTTCATTTAAGTCAAAAGATATGAATATATTTTTTGTATTTTTGTGGTATGACTAAAAAATAAGCAAAATTCCTAATAAAATTATTCTATAGGCTCTTTTTAATTTATTTTTTTATTAAGTTATAGTTGACAAATACAAATTGTGTATATTTATGGTGTACAATGCGATGCTTTGATATATGTATATACATTGTGAAATGGTTAAATCAAACTAATTAACATATCCCTCACCTCACATACTTATCACTTTTTGTTGTGAGAACATTTAAGATCTATTCTTAAATGCAAATTTAAAGTGTACAGTACATTATTATTAACTATAGTCAAACATTTCTTGAACTTATTCTTCCTGCATAACTGAAAGTTTGTGCATTTTGTCCAACATCATTTTATCCCTCTGTCCCCTGCCCCCAGCCCCTAGCAACCACCATTTTACTTTCTGCATCTATGAGTTTGACTTTTTAAGATTCCACATGTAAGTGAGATCATGCAATAGTTTTCTGTGCCTGGCTTATTTCATTTAGCATAATATCCTCCAGTTTTATCCACATTGTCACAAATGGCAGGATTTTCTTCTTTTTTAAAGCTCAGTAGTATTCCACAGTGTGTGTGTGTGTGTGTGTGTGTGTGTGTGT
>NW_007737165.1:18415-36681 GCF_000696425.1 Galeopterus variegatus
CCAGCCCCTAGCAACCACCATTTTACTTTCTGCATCTATGAGTTTGACTTTTTAAGATTCCACATGTAAGTGAGATCATGCAATAGTTTTCTGTGCCTGGCTTATTTCATTTAGCATAATATCCTCCAGTTTTATCCACATTGTCACAAATGGCAGGATTTTCTTCTTTTTTAAAGCTCAGTAGTATTCCACAGTGTGTGTGTGTGTGTGTGTGTGTGTGTGTGTGTGTGTGTACACCATGTTTTTGTATTCATTCATCCATCAATGGACACTTAGTTTGACTCCATATCTTGGATATTGTGAATAATGCTGCACAGATATCTCTTCAAGATAGTATTTTATTTCCTTTGAATAAATACTCAGAAATGGGATTGCTGGGTCATATGGTAGTTCTATTTTTAACTTTTTGAGGCATACTGTCTCCTATAATGTTTGTTAAATTTAAACTTAATGCAAAGTTGTACATACATTTTATGCTTTGGCAAAGGTTTTCAAAAACAAACAAGCATAAAAAGAAAGCTGGGTGAGATAAGACGGGGGAATTCCCAACTTATTCAATGGTTAGTTATCCACTCATGATATAATCTCAAAGATCCCAAAGATTTGAGAAAAGAAGCAAGGAATGAAGAGAGAGCTTTCTCCTGTGCTTATAGTGAAATATCCATTTCTGTTGAATAATCCAAATTATTTTTATATTATTATTGGAAAAAATAGTAATTTTCTTTTCTTTTTCTTTCTATTATTATTTTTTTAATAGGCAGGAGAAAAGACCACAAAGGCACTCACTTCCTAGGAAGTAATGAACAGGTAGCAACGTTAAACAGGTCATAATGACTATTTTTAACCTTATTCGGTTTTTTTTTTGGTTTTAGTAAGGACCCATTCTGTTTGCACACGGACATACTATAATACAGGCAAAATGTTTGTTAGCCCATTATGTTATTTAATAATGTTATAAAGTAAAGAGGAAGGTAATATTTAGAAATGACTGAAAGAATGATGAAAACATAGCATATTCTATTACAGCTTCTAAAAGAGTAGAGATCATGTGGCAAACAGTAATTCCTAAAGTTATTGATAATTCATATATAAAATCATTTGACAATTTTTAAAGATCAAAATATGAATGGAATTTTTTAAAGTATTTAATTTAACATCTATAAAAATTGATAATGAACTACATAGAAATTTATTTTGAATGAGAAATGCGAGGTGGTCCTTTTCTAAAAGAAGTAAAATACATTAGAACAGAACTAGTTTCAAAGACTATTTCATAGTTACCCAAGGAAATACCGAGTTTTCGTTCCTAGTCTATGCAACTAATTTATATTTGGCTAGTAATGTTGCATAAATTAATAATTTAGCATGTGTTTTCTATAAAGGTATATCAATATCAAATCATTTGATTTCTTATTATCTTTTACATAGTGAAAAAAAAATTGGTGCTTTTTATGAAAACATATTCTGTGTGCCACCAGATAATCAAACACTTTCTATAGCAAAATTACCCAAAACGTTTGTGTAAATGTGAAATTTTCTAGTATCATTTGTGTTGATTGTTACTATGAGGTCCACATTAAGTGTGAGTCTTGGTATCTATGATTATTATTGTTGCGATATCTGTATTAGAAGTGACTGGCAACATATTTACTGAAGAGATTTAAAGAGGGTATGAAACCTCCCTAATTGTACTAGGAGTAATGGAGAAATGGCTTGCAGTTTTGAAAAGCTCCGTGCCATGCAATAGGCAATAATTTAATTTTGACTGTATTTTATTAGATTTCAAATGAAATGGAAATTCCCCTTGTTTCTTACTGCGTGCCTCATTTTTAAATCATCATTTATCCTCTTTTGGTGATTATCAAGATTCATGTATTATTCCTTGGCTTATATTATATACACAGTTGCCATTACATAATGGTGGTAATTTGATATTTCTCATTACACTGGAATTGCTTTTCTTTTATACTATAAGAAGGTTTCTGTATTTCAGGAAACAAATTATGAATACTTATTTAACAAATAGGAACATATCACTGAGCAGATTCTCCCATTAAATTCTGTTCCATTTAGAATTTGGAACACTTGGAATTTAAAACTCAGTTAAGTTCAGTACATTAAGAACACACACACAATGAATCGAATTGCCTACCATGTGTCAAGTTCTCTGTGAGGTAATAGGCAGTGTCTATACCTTTGAGGAGTGTATGGCTTGATAAATGGCTTTTTCATTTGTTTCTGTCAGTTTATTTGTCCTCTATTTTCTGAGATCTGGGAAGCTAGGGATGTGGCTGGATAGAGAAATAGAAATTGAAAGAACTTAAATGTTTCGTATTAAATGTGATATACAATAAGATCTAGGGCTGTTTTAAGTTTCAGACTTCGATAAGGGTGGGATAATAATCACAGGTTTGAATGATTTAATTGCTGCTGCACTTCAGATTGTCTACAGCAGAAAGAATTTGGAGTTTAAAGAGAACAGCTTGAAAACTATTAGAGAAATATAGCTCTGGAGAAAAGTGGGTTGTTTTTTCTTTGTTTGTTTTTTGAAAAGCAATGGAAGAACTTACGACACACCTCAGAGCAAGCTGTATCAGGATTTACTAAATACTTGGATATTTGGGACAGAGGAGGTGTGTGAGGGGTTGTTTTTGAAGATGACATCTTCTATATATGAGGGTCTTCAAAAAGTTCATGGAAAGATTCATATTTACCTTTTAATTTCATTTTTCCCTGAACATTTTGAAGTGCCCTCATATAAGCATGTGTGTCCGATCCCATCACTTCTTCAAATAAACATTTTTTCCTTTGTTTTTGGTCACAAAGTCTAGCCCAGAAGCAGACAAATTATCCAATTCGAGAACTCCTTCATAAGAAACAAATTTCAAGCACAGGTTATTCACATCATGTTGTTTTATGCCCCTTTGTTTTTGGTCACAAAGTCTAGCCCAGAAGCAGACAAATTATCCAATTCAAGAACTCCTTCATAAGAAACAAATTTCAAGCACAGGTTATTCACATCATGTTGTTTTATGCCCTGTTCTTATCAGTGTTAAAGAATTTCTTACTATTTGAAAGCTCTTCAAACGCAACTGCTGGTGTGAAACACTTCTGTTTCACAGGAGTGTTAACATAGAAATCAGAGGGGAAAGCACATTTATGTTTACTTCATATCATAGAATAAAAATGTAACAAGTACAAACTTGTGTGGGATGAAATTAATATTCCTTATCTCATGTAAATAATATAATCATGCTTCCGAAAGATGGGAGGAAAAGTTCAAGCTTGCCTCTCAATTATAAGTAAGCTTACCAGATAAAATATAGGATACACAGTTAAATTTGAACTTCAGGTAAACGATGAATAATTTTAAAAATACGTCTCTTGCATTTTTATTTGTTAAAACTGGCAACCCTAATAATAAGACTATTTTTAGTTAAAGTCAGAAGTCCAGATAACAAAAAGATGTTCAAATGTCTCAAATTAGTTTTTATAATCACAATAATGAAATTATCTTCCCCGATATGTCCCCCAGAGCTAGAATGTTTTCTGTCATGATCAAATCATGGTGGTCCTTGTTAACCAAACCCGCCTGAGTTTTTGCTGCCATTGGATATCCTTATGTTTCAACTGTCAGTTGCAAATGACTTCTGTCTTGACTGCCACTGTGAATCCATTCTGTGGGGACAACTAGACTTTCACCAGATGGCTCTAGGACAGACCTCCCATGTCTTGGCTGGATAATATGCAGGGATTTGGGATCACTTCCACGTCACAAGGTTGCTGATGGAAAGAGACCCAAGACCACTGTTTCACGTTTTTTCTTGACCTAAATACTTTATGGAACTATTTTAAATTGCTTTAACCACATATCTTGCTGTGGAATCCACTGGAGGGAATAGAAGCAGGATGTCTCCTTCTTGTGCTGTCCCTCTTGCTTTTAGTTTTCTATGCGTCCTGTCTGGGTTTTTCTGTCACCACCCACTTGAAGTTTACACCTAAGGGAGTGTTGGGGGAGACAAGCCTTCAGACTTCTGGAATCCTGCCCACGTTTTTTTCTCTTCTTTCTCTAATAAAGGGGACCACTTCCTGTGAGTAGTAATTGCCCTTATATTTTACGCTCCCCGTCCTCTAACAGTGGTTTAATGCTTTGCTCTTCAGCGTAAAATGGGCTTTTGGAAATGAGGAATCTTTTCTTCTTTTTCAATGACACCTTTATTTCAGGTAGTATTATCCTTCCTGTTAAAAATAAAAAAACATGGAAAGAAGCTTCATTAAAATGGGATTTACAGGAAATGAAAGTGTATAGAAAAATATTTTTTAAATCCCTCATTATATTAATATAGCCTTTATTATGGGTGTGTGCTGGGCAGGGGGATGGGAGGGGTCTTTCTTCCTCCTTTTTCCCCTCCTCCTCTCTCCCTCTTTCTCTCTCTCTTTTTCATGTTCTTTCTTCTCTCTGTTCTTTCTTTGAAACTATACAGCCACGTGTGAATAATTATAAAAAGCAACATGGCCCTCTAATGTTAGAGAAACAGGAAGCGTTTAGAAAAGTTGAGCAACCGTGATGCAAACCTTAGGTCGCTTTATTCTAATATGAACAAGAATTGTTTATTTTATTTGGACTTATTTAGAAAATATGTGCTTAGATCTCTAAAATAATTTTTTTTTCCTACAAGCAATTTGAATTTGACTTGATATGGTTCCTATGGGGTTTAATATATTCCAAGGGCCTATTCATTGGAAAATGTGTCAAAACTTTTCTTAATGCCATTTTTAATTTTTGAACCAACTTATATACAATACCCTGGGGAGCTTCCTATGCCTTCTAGGGTAAGAAAATCTTTGGTCATAGCATAAGTAAAATAGTTCCAAAGGTTTCCCAGTGCAACATTTTACAATCAGTATATTCAGAGCTAGGGTAATTTTTGTTAAAAATGAAAAGTGATTCAGTCTTGTAATTCTGGTCAATAAAACAGAAATAATATCTTTAGGAGTACTACGGCCTATAATATTATTTATCTGTAAGCAAAAACTTGAACTAAGTTAAAAGGTGTAACAAAATGTAATGCTTTGTTAAACACCATATCCGTTTAGGTATTTTTTAAATGTTTAAATATTACAAATTCTCCAAATAAAACCTAAACCAAATGTTTCATTTCTGTGTTCCAGGTGGGTACATTTGCATTAATTTTACCATATCAAAAAAAAATTCAGTAAATCACTTCTGAAGGGATTATGTAATTAACAGATAACAATTGCATACCTCAGTATTTTAATGTACTGTAGCACAACAGAAAAAGCATTCCTATAACGTATTCAACCACTGTAGAAAAAAGAAAGAAATTGTGGTTAAGTAGAAGATAATATTGTAACCTCATTTTCACAGGGAAAGTTGGAAAAATAAAAGTATTGACCGTACCAAGAGTAAGCAGTTTCCAAGGGCATAAAGTAAAACTCAGCATCAGGACTGGACCCTGTGGAAATGTGCTCATATTGATTACACATTCTTACTTAGTGTTTTGTTATTTGATCATAATGATAGTAAAAATTAAAGTAATTTGACATAGGAAGTATCAGAAAAAAAAATGGAAAAATTTATTATGGAATTGGCAAATAGTTTTACATTTTGAGGAGGGGAATTCAGCACATCTGTGCTGCTGTGTGGTGCCTTTGGCACCTTTCTGTGTGCACCTGCATATAGGTGGCCCCAGCTTTGCCTGGAATCATGTTCCTGAGAAGAAGAATGCTTGATTCTTACTGGAATTGTACTGAGCTATAGATCTGCTTGATAATTAATTGTTTAGATAGATCAGCTCTTCTAGTAACTATGAAACAGCCTTTTCTGTCTTGCTTTCCCTTGAAAACTTTATTTTTCTCCATTCTATTTCATATATGTTGATCTTCCAGTTTTGCTAACCAAGCATTAAATAATATAAGCTACTACTTATCATAGGTACCTAACACTTTTTTTTTTTTTAAGTCTAGATGATCCTTCTATACTCTCCTTTGGTTTACCTCCCTTCTTTATGGAAGCTTATGGCTTTATTTATCTATCTATTTATTTATTACTGAAGCACAATTAATTATACATATTTTGGGGGTACAGGGTTGACTACCATCACCTGTGTATAACGTGTGACGATCCAAGCAATATTATTCACATATGCATTTTTACAAGTCCTAATTATGGTTTGTGTCCCTTACCCATTATCTTTCCAATCCCCTCTCCCTTTCTCTATTCCCATCTCTACCTAAGCACTTCTCCACAGATAGTTTTTTGTGACTTTAATATTATTGCTTTGGTCCATGTGTCAATTGTGAAGCAGAATTATTTTTAAACTATTTTTCTTTAGCATATAGGCATAGTTTTTTTTCCCCTGTATATATGGACATATATGAATTTTTCATCTATGAAAATTACTTGTAAAAGTAAGAAATTTTTTAGATATTCCTCAACTGTTTGTCTCATATTGCATATAAGCACCTGAGAACTCATGATTTTTATTTTTCTTTTCTTTTTTTTTTCGTGTCCGGCAACGGATCGCAACCCTCAGTGTCGCACCCGTACCGGACCAGGACCGGCAACGGGATCGCAACCCTCGGTGCTGCGCCCGCCCCTCGCTCAGCCAGTGAGCGGGAACCGGTCTGTATGTGGGATCCGAACCCTCGGTGGGAGCGCTGCCGCGCTCCCAAGCGGAACACTGTATCAGTGCGCCACCGGGCCAGCCCTTATTTTTATTTTCTTAAGAGTGGAAGAGAAATCAGAGGAATCTTGTAAGAAACTCACACATAATTGTCACTTTACTAGTCATGTCCCTGAAGGAAAAGCATGGTCAAAAGGAGTTATTAGAGAAGACTTACTGTGGACAAGGCAGTTAATGGACAGGTTAAGAGAAACCAACCTGAGACAGGAGAAAGCAAGAGGCAGTCTCTGCCACCTCTAGGCCTAAAGCGAGAGATGGGGTAGGTGACTGGCATTCGGGTTGACCTTGAAGGAGGGGCACCCATCAGGAGTTGGCTCCAAGCATGAGGTAGCAAGTGGCAGTGCTGCCCCCAAGACTTGCAAGAGTGAGGGGGGAACATGCAATGCTGTCAATCCTGCTCCTCATTCCCTCCATCTCTTGCCACAGCTTTCCTTTGTCACAACTCATCTGGAGCCCATGTGGAAGCACGTCAACCTTCCCACGCAGGGCATGGAGATCAGCCTTCAGGACAGAGCAGGCTGGAGAACAGTGAGGGTAATGGAATCTAGAGAGGCCAGTGGAACATATAACACAATTCCCATGTGTATAAACACAATAAAAGATTACTTGCATTAGTCGGCTGATATCCGCTCTAACTGAAGTCCTAATTATGTGGGTTCCATCAGTGACCCCATCCCTGAATTTATGTGCATAGCAGGCTCCATAAATAGGACACAGGTAGAATGAAAAAATAGTATTATTTTTAAAGATGGTATAGAGATGACTCTGTGTCTTGTGTTTCATTGAGTGCCTGGCAACTCTATGGTGGCAATACCTGAAATATGGATTTAAATATAGATTTAAAGTTTGAAATAAAATTTAGAAGAACATCCATCTTTTGGGTGACCCTGTCAACCCTAAAGTGTGAAAACAGGTTTCATTGATCCATTCTAGGCCAAAAGCATCAGTACCAAGGATGGCCGAGGCAAGTTGGTCCCTTTGAGGCTGTGGTGGTAGTAACCTTGCCCATAACTGGGAGCAAGGTCATAGAAGTGCTGTCTTAAAAAAGCTGTGGACTTGGGCCGGCCCAGTGGCGCACTGCTACAGTGCGCCGCTTGGGAGCACAGTGGCGCTCCTGCCGAGGGTTCGGATCCCACATACAGACCGGTTCCCACTCACTGGCTGAGCGAGGTGCGGGTGCAACACCGAGGGTTGCGATCCCGTTGCCGGACACGAAAAAAAACAAAAAGGAAAAAAAAAAAAAAAAGCTGTGGACTTAATGCTCCTTAACTTTGATCTGGATCAAAAATTTTATGTTTTACCTTTCTTTTTATCAAATGAAACTATGTCTCATATTGTTTTTTTATGTTTGCCATAGCAGTGAAAAGCGTAAAGCATGAGGGTGTCTAACTGTATCACTCATCTTATTCCACAATTATTTATTGAGTTTCTATGTGCTTAAAAAATATGAATCCTGATGATGCAATAAACAGCATCCAGTTCTCTGTTCCTGTAAAACATTATTAGTTGTTTTATATATATATTTTTTTCTTTTTGTCTTTTTTTACTGACCGGTAACGGGATCGCAACCCTTGGTGTCGCACCCGTACCGGGGACCGGCAACGGATCGCAACCCTCGGTGTTGCGCCCGCACCACGCTCAGCCAGTGAGCGGGAACCGGTCTCCATATGGGATCCGAACCCTCGACAGGAGCGCTGCCGCGCTCCCAAGCGGCGCACTCTCCAGTGCGCCACCGGGCTGGCCCTAGTTGTTTTATATTTGAATATAGGTTAATATGTATTTGATATAGGCTAATCTACATGTGTTTTAAAATTCAAAGCAGACCCAATTCCTATGTTTTGTTAGGTAAAATATAACTATGTAGAAATTTCAAAGAAAGCATTTGAACTCTGATAACTTTTGAGATGGTTTTTACCTCTTGAACTATCAATGTCCATTCATCAGTTCAACAGTTAAGATGATACCCCAAGGTACTAGCATGAATTTGACCTTAAAACCATATGTTCATCTGCTATGTTACTTTTATGTTTCATTTCTTTAAACATAACTTTGAAGAAGAACACAACTTTAGTATCTGAGGCTTTAGCCTTAATTTCATTTAGGCTAAATCTGTCACAGAATTTATCAGTAGTGAATTCAAGTTCAAGTAAAATCATTAGCAAATGACGAAGAAAACATATTTTCTTTCTTTCAAAGTATAGAAAATTACACTATTTCTTTGAATTGAATGTTCAAGTATGCATGCTCTTCACTTATGTAATCTATAATTTACAAAGGGCGTGGATATGTGTGTTTTTACTCTGCATTTCCATTAGCTCAGTGCGGTGGAAAAGAACACACTTTCCAAACCATGGCCATTTGGGGGCACTAGATTTATCTGTATGTCCTGTGTAATTGAAAAATCAATTAGCAGTCTTATAATAGCACAGAACATTTGCTTGGGAAATCATATAAGCTATTTTTTTATTCAAGGGATTTTCTTGCCTCTTAAGCATGAATCCATGTTTTAGGGCTTTAACTTCTAATCTGACTCCCCATCTAATCTGCTCCCCCCACTCCTCCTCCTGTTCCTCTTTTTTTCTTTAGATCATTATTGGAAAAATCACTTAGAACTTTTTCTTTTATTTCCTAATCTAAAAAGTTGAGAAAATAATAATTAATATTCTAGTTTCCCAATTACAACGTCTTTAATCAACTTTATCATTTTCTTTGAATAACAAATTAATTATATGCCATTGTAAGATTAGTATTTTTGTTTTCTGATTCTATTTGTATGTATTTATTCACATAATAAATAGTACCATCACTTTATTTCCAATATGTCCATATGTCTATTATGTATCACTTTGGGGCATAACACCAGTTTCATAAATGAGAAAGCTAGTGTGTTGTAATTATATATAAAATGTGTAGTAACAATATTAAAAGAAAGAAAGCTTGAGTGCTCAGCCCACTGAATAATCCTTATATTAGGATGTAAGGAAGCATGTAACTAAAAGACAAATGCAAGTTGCCTATGGTCAGGACCTTGTGGTTCTATAAACAAAAATAGAATAAACAAGGAAACAGGAAATTTACCAGATGGAGGGGAGGAGTGAGGATATTAAATTCATAATAAACAAGTTTGGTTCAGAAGGGTGGCAGTAAAAGTTAAAAATATGAGAATGAAAATCAATAAAGAAATCTGGGGTGACTCAGAGAGGATGAGGTAACATAAATTGGTATAAAAATAGGCAACGTGGTGCATTTAACAAGATGAACTGGAGTAAGGGTAGAAAGTGATCTTGCACCTTGCCCTCAATATGTGAGGAATGTTGAGTCAGTTGACAGATGACAAGTATAGAAGCATCCTCTGCAGGGTTCTGGGACTGTGGAAATACAATATTGTTCTCAGCTTTTATTTTGTTACAGGTATGTTTTCTGTAATATGATCATCATGATACATTTTTAGAGACTGAATTGTGAGCTCTTAGGAAGGAAAGTAGTCTATTTATAAAAGTTAACATTATATAACTTAAAACATTCTTCTCCAGGCAATTTATTAATTAACTTCAGCATATTTTTGCAAAAGAAAGAAATACCTTTTGTCATTGATGGTCTCACTTAGAATGGGATTATAATTTCTTTTCATGGGGAGAAAAAGGTATTTAACAATTTTAAGTAGAGATACAAAAATAATTTAATGAGATGCTTAAAATTCCGAAAAGTATTTTGAATAGAAGAGGACACCAACGTGATTAAACATTTCTTTTGCATCTGTTCAGTCTCTTCTGAGTATGTGATAGTGACCTGATTTATACAAAAATAATTTAATGAGATGCTTAAAATTCCGAAAAGTATTTTGAATAGAAGAGGACACCAACATGATTAAACATTTCTTTTGCATCTGTTCAGTCTCTTCTGAGTATGTGATAGTGACCTGATTTAAAATTTAATTATCAGAACCACTAATAAATTTAGACATAAGTCAAGAGGGAGCAGGCCAGTTTCAAAAGTTATAAATAAATTGGCACACTCAAAACTCATTTAATTCTCTAGCATCTTAACTAATGAGGTTTTACAGTCTATTTGTTGACATATTAATATGGCCAAATGCCTTTCTATTAATCAAATATGCACCACTTGAAGTGGTAAAGTAAATATAAGTTAACAGTAGTGATAACTTACCTCAAAACAATTTTAACTAATTTTAAAATAAATGATAAATTTCAGTTTTTAAGTAAGAACTTATGGACTTTATATAAATTTAAATGTGCTTATTGATGTGCAATTTACAAGATTAATGCTAATAATTGATACATATGGGAAACCGTTTATTTTTATTTCTCAAATTTCTTCTAACTTTCAAGATGGTAAAATGAATGTCAGAGATATTAATATTAATTGACTACAATAATAACAAGAACCTAACAGATTTTTCATTTGTTAGTTACATAGCCTTGATTAAATTATTCTATGGAAATGAGGTATCTAATGTATCTAAAATATGTATAAAATACCCTAAAATATTTCTATAGTCTCTACTATAATAAATATAATTCTCTGAACTGATGTCACACTGTTTAAAGCTAGTAACATATCTACTCTGTTTAAGTTCAGATATGTTTATCAGTTGAACATGTTGGTATTGGACAGTATTTTTATGTTATGCTGTTTGTAGGCATCTTGTGGCAAGAAATGTCTTACACATGTGGGGAAGGGGATGTGGCTTTGATATGATTGAGATCATGGTGTAATGTGAGCATTTTTAAATAAGCACAGAATTATAGACTGGTGGACAACAATAATCCAGGTATGTGATATTGGTTAGGACAGGGTTTTACTCTGCAGGCAGAGGACACAGGAAGAGCATGTCCCATGTCATGGAACTGTGCGTGGGGAAGGCCCTAAAGGACCGGTCCAGTGTGTGCCCCTGTGACTTGGTTTCAGGCAGTGGGCAAGTATGGATGACTTATTTTGGGGGGATGGTTTAAACCCATTTTTCACTTCGTAAAATTCATCAATTTATAACAGTGATCCTAACTGACCTCATACTGTGGTGTTCGCCTGGTGTGCTTGAAACCCTCACATCTACCCAGATAGCACAGAATTATAGACTGGTGGACAACAATAATCCAGGTATGCGATATTGGTTAGGACAGGGTTTTACTTTGCAGGCAGAGGACACAGGAAGAGCATGTCCCATGTCATGGAACTGTGCGTGGGGAAGGCCCTAAAGGACCGGTCCAGTGTGTGCCCCTGTGACTTGGTTTCAGGCAGTGGGCAAGTATGGATGACTTATTTTGGGGGGATGGTTTAAACCCATTTTAAAACCCATATAAATTCATCAATTTATAACAGTGATCCTAACTGACCTCATACTGTGGTGTTCGCCTGGTGTGCTTGAAACCCTCACATCTACCCAGATGCTTCACAAACTCGCTCAGCAGGAAAGGGAGCAAGTAAGTGGGCAGGAATGTGGCCAATCCCCAGCCTCAGCCCCTAGAAAAGTGACATCTTCATCTCTTTCATTCATTGCAATTATGAGGAAAGCTTTGTTAAAAAAAATTTTTNGGTTTCAGGCAGTGGGCAAGTATGGATGACTTATTTTGGGGGGATGGTTTAAACCCATTTTAAAACCCATATAAATTCATCAATTTATAACAGTGATCCTAACTGACCTCATACTGTGGTGTTCGCCTGGTGTGCTTGAAACCCTCACATCTACCCAGATGCTTCACAAACTCGCTCAGCAGGAAAGGGAGCAAGTAAGTGGGCAGGAATGTGGCCAATCCCCAGCCTCAGCCCCTAGAAAAGTGACATCTTCATCTCTTTCATTCATTGCAATTATGAGGAAAGCTTTGTTAAAAAAAATTTTTTTTGCTAAAGAAGAATCACTTAAAAACCAATGATATTTTGCAGAAAACCACACCATATTTATTACTGAATTGACTTTAAGATCAATAGTATAAAAAGATAAAATTTGATGCTTTTGAAAACGAGCCAGTTTGAAATATCAACAGAATAAAAGGCTTTTCTTGGCAATTGAACCCACTTGTGATAAATATCTTATTATGTAGGAAGAATAAAGCTTGAGTTCTAATGTGCAGCATAAAGGATACTATAATAGTAATATATATTATATAATACCATATTGTATACCGAAATTTTGCTAAGAGAATAGATCTTAGGTGCTCTTACCACACAAAAAAAGTGACTATGTGAGGTGATAGAGGGGTTAATTTTCTTGATGTCAATAATTTCACCATGTATTTATATATATATATCAAAACATCATGCTTTACACCTTCAGTATAAAAATAAAAAAGTTGGCTATAAATCTGCTTCAAAATAAAAAATTGTATTTCACTTGATGTGGAGTATTTTAGTTATCTAATTCTAGTACTAAATAAACTGGTTAATTTTTAATTGTGTGTATTTATATATAACAGTTGGGTTTTTCATGAAGAAATCAATGATAAAAAATCAAAGCCAATCACCAAGAGTATAAATTTATCATTTAATTTTAAAATAATATGTATTGTCATAGTGAAAACAGATGTTGTAAAATTATATATTATATATTATATATTTTATATATATATATAAATAACCATATATATATAAATATATATATATATGGTTATATATATATATATATATATAACCATAGTAAACAAGGGAATCATAAAATTATAAACTCTTTGGCATTAAAATATGTCTGTCAGGAAGTAGAAATACCTTAACAGCAACATGGATCAAAAGAGTTCAAATTATGAAATCTTATTAAAGCATTTATAGTAGATTTTGGACAAGCTTTTAAAGAGAATTACCTTTGAAAAAATGCCACTTTATTTATACTAAATGCATGGTTTTTACCTTCATTTAAACTGTTCTGTAAATATTTGACAACAGTCTAAATCACTGACAGAAATTACTGTTGTGTTATTTGAGCCTTTGACATTTATTTCTCTTGTGAAAACACATTTGTTTCCATTATTTAAAATTTAAGATACACTGGATTTCTTCTAAATATGGAAGAAAATAAGTTGATAAATAAGTAATACTGCCCCTGGCCTTTAAGGAAAATAGTTTCATATTTAGTATCTATCAGAAATCTCTTATTTTTCTCAAGTAAGAATGTTATATTTTCAACCACAAAAAATGACTAGAAATAAACTCAGAATCTATTATTATGGGTAGAAATTTTGTGTAAGGATGTAGAATTAATAATTTTGGCAACCAGATAAAGAATCTAATTTTTAAACTTTTTGTTGCTTTTTTCTTTTTCATATCGGCTAATAAGCAATTGGCTAATCCTTTCCTTACGTTAACCAGCTCCTTTAAGCCTAGTGACAGTTTTTATGGCCAGTAGGAAAGACACATAGCAATTATGCTATGTGCCTTGAAAAATTAACTGGTATCAGATTGTTTATAAGAGTTTCATGCCTGGACAAGCCAAACCTCTAAAAATTCATAACCTCAAATAATATAAAATCGTGAGAAATAAAGACAGACATTTTATTGCTTGTTTTGCTTATCAGTTGCTTCGACATGTTGCCCCAAAACTTAGCGGCTGGAAACAGTCATTTCATTTTATCCAATTTTGTCAAGATTGGCAAGCGGTCTGCTGGGTGGTTTGTCCTGGTCTAAGCGGTATCAGCAGGAGCAACTGAGGTTGGAGGATCTCTTTCCAAGATGTTGGATTTCTTCATTCACGAGTTGGGTACCTCATTGCTCCTTGATCCCTCTTCCTCACGTCATGGAGAAGGCTCAATCCCCAGGGACTCTCCCTGTGGCTTCTGTTCCCCACAGCTTGTTTTCTTAGTATAGTGACATTTCTTATATGCCAGCTGGCTCTTCAGAAATGGGAAACAGAAGCTCTTCATCCAGTTAAATGCTGTGCGTGGGACGAGGATCACTTTGCTTTGTCGGATGCAGTTGGTCAGAACAGCTAGAGGGGTCACCTAAACTCAAGGAGATGGAGAAATAGACCCCTCTCCTTTATGAGAGAGTGGCAAGGTCACATTGCAGAAGAACAGATGGGACAGGAGATATTGTTGCGGCTGACTTTGAAAGATATAACCTGCCATAATTCTTCATCTGAAAAAAATAAGTATTTTAGAGATTGAAATCTTCCATATGTATATGTCAAATAATAATCCATTGAAAAGTAAGGAAGTAATTAGCTAATAATATCATTTAATGAAACTTTACTGAGGAACTACCACATATATTTTTCAATTATGTCCTTAAAAAATATGTGCTTGTCATTAGAAATACAGTCCTTTCAGTAATAAGCTTTAATTTACAATTAGAGAACAGAGGGTATAACATTCAAATATTTATCTCAGTTTGGGGAGAGATGACGGACTCTTGAATAGAATACAAATTGGTGGGAAATTGTGACAACAGATTTTCTATCAAGAATTTTAGTAGGGACACATCCTGCTCACTCCAGTAAGAAGAATATTCAGTCAAACCATTTTGGATATAGTTTTCGGTTTCATGGCAGACTTCAGATGTTTTAAGGCCTCATATATATATATATAAATACGTGTGTGTGTGTGTGTATATATGTATATTTATGTACAATATATATACACATACATATATATACACACACACTAGTATCATCTAAAACTAGTTTTCCTTATTAATATATGTTTTTCTTCATTAAAATATGCCTGACCTTCCTATAAATCTTATTTACTCATCTTCTGTTGATCTTTAAATGTCACCTCTTGGATGAAAAATAAATATGAAGCAGAGAAAATAGGATATTTCATAGGTAGAAAGATCTGAGTTCCAACAATAAGTAGTCTTCTGCAGAGAGTAAGATTTTTTTTTGATGGCTTTAAAGATTAGATTTTACTAAGAAGGTATTTTTAATTAAGAATAAAGTAACACATAAATTGAGAAATCTGTTAAAAATTGTACATTTTTTAAAAATCTGAAGGTATTTTAGAAAATGTTAGGAAGAATCAATTTTAAAATGCGTGTGTGTGTGTGTGTGTGTGTGTGTGTGTGTGTGTGTGTGTGTTTAACTTCACTTCACTGCAGTGATATTTACAGAAGTCCACAGTTTTTATACCTTGGTCCGGAATTCTGCAGTCCAGAATGGAATTTTAATCTATGACTTGAAATTTAGTGTTTATGATCTTCATATCATAACCCTTGTGGTGGCTGTACCCACTTTTTTGCTTAAAGATTTGATTTTATTTGTATCTGTCAAATGAAAATTTACAGCAATGTCTGGTATTAGACTCACTCACTCAGCAGAAGTGGTGTTTGGAAGGTTCAGGGCTAGTTTTGGATTCAATGATGAGATTCTTATTGGTAAATCGTAAACCTACTACTGCATGCTGTTTTTGTTGTGGTGGTTGTCTTTTGACCAACTACGTCAAGGAAATTTGCTTTAAAAATAGTTTGGTTTTATTTTAAAGTTTACATTTGTATGAGTGTTTGCTATAGAAATACCATCTGTAATTTATAGTCACCTTTTTTCCTGTTTACCTTTTTATCTTCTATTCTATATTTTCCCCCTCCCTTCTTCTTTGTATTGTGTGTTACTAGCGACCTCCATTCTGCTCCTCTTTAGGGTGCAGTTTCCCAACCCTCAGGGCCTCTGTAAGGACAGAAAGGTACGGAAAGGAAGAGAGTGAGGGGAAGGGACATGGCTGTATGGTGTCAGTTGCTCTCTTTATCTCAGGAGATGTGTGTTTCTTCCAATTTAATAATTTAATGCCTATGGCGAGCCATGCATTGTAACTGTGTGAGTGTGTGCATGTGTGTGTGTCATTATTCCCATGACCCTAGAAATTTGCCCACCTCCCCCTTCCTGTTGCCATCACCACTTTATTCCTCCACTAAGGGTTTTATTTCTTTCTTCTCTTATTTACTATAAAAGAAAGCTCACATTTGTAGATTCTTCCCCAAACTCCCATTCCTAATGGATGCAGAAATGCCTGTTTAAATTTTCATGAATTTTACCATTTGATCACATGTGTTTGGGCACATCTCAGGTAGATATTTCACTAATTCATACAAGTTAGTGTTCCTTTAGAAGTGGAAGGAAGAAATAGCAGTATTTTTTTGTTTGCATGTATTTCTCCTAAAATACCCTGGGAGCAATTTTTTTTTTTTTGGGGGGGGGGTGTAGAAACTCTTTTGAACCATGAATATTTTTTGAAAAAAAATTCTAGAAGGCTTATCTTTATAAAAATACAATTCTGAGGCAAAATTTTGGACAATTGAATGCAATATTATAGGCTACTATGTCATAGTTTTAAATATTCAAAGAACATACTAGTTAGTCCAGAAGCTCAGATTACTTGAGAATCAGATTTTTTTAAAAGAATTGTTCTGTGTGATTATATATTTTCTGTTATAAGAAGTTAGAAGCTAAAAAAGAAACAAAAAACACTTTTTGGAAAGAAAGAAAAACTTTAACACTGGATTGTGGAAATATGAAGATATTAATCATGAAAAAAAGTTTTGAATTAAGACGTAGTAGTTATGAGTTATTTTAGTTATATCCAATTTAGGGAAATTTGACTTATTGATATTGCCTGTTATCATACATTTAAGCTAGAAAATACCTTTTATATCATTTTATAAAAACTCTTAACTTTTAAGAAAAAAATGAATGTTGAGTTCAAAGAGTAAAACTATGACTACCTGTATACTGATTCGATGCTTTTTAAAATGACTGAACTACCTCCATCTTGTGCAATTAAAACAAGAAAAAAGTAAAAAGGACAATTGGCTCTATTTAAACATATTTTATTTTTTCTTTAGAAAATATTATTTTGAGATAAATGTAAAGTGATAAAATCGTGAAATATTTTTGATTATTTAAAAACTTGTATTAGGTTTTATATTCAATTTTAGCACACTGAATCTGCTAATATCCAGATGGGTCAAATTTTGCATACAGGTATTATGTGCATGTGCTTATTTCCGGTATGATTTTTACAAGAGTAACTCATTGATGTCCAGTGAATATCTTTGGAAAGTCGCATGCCCACCTGCTTTTCCCCTCTACAAGCAGCAAATGAGCAGCTGGAGTGTAAACCAAAGCCTTCAACACGGTCTAATCCTAACACAGCATGTGGTTCTTCTTCCTACCTGGTCTTAAACACATTGCATTTTATTTAGGGTAGACAGAACGTATCACATAAAATAAAGCTATCTTTTTTTTTTAACTTTGAATATGATGTCTTCTGATTTTGAGTGGACAGGGGAGTTGCCTGACCCAGCCATCAGAAAGACAATAATTTTTGACAGAATGCGGAGATGCTTCAGGGGTTCTACAAGAAAAGTGTTCCTTACAAACCACAACAATTTACAGGGTCAGAGTTGTCTGTTCATTACTCTTATTCATTTTGGGTTCCAAGGAAGATTTTATTTGAAAAAATATTATTGCAAAAAAGATTGAAAACCCCTGAAAATCACAGTTCAGTGGTTCCAATGAATCACTTTCAGCTCCTAAATTTTTTTCTGACTATAAGTTAAATGCAAATGTTTACATTAAAATAATTTGGGAAATATGACAAATTATACGAAAAAAACAACAAG
>NW_007737165.1:37009-54465 GCF_000696425.1 Galeopterus variegatus
TAAAAATTACTTCTTCCATGAAACATATGAGAACACACACCCAAGATAAAAAAGATTATATCCATAATCCCTAATGTTAAAAGGATTGTACTAAAATTCATACGTGTATGCATTGTTAGTGATTATATAAATTCACACAAGCCTTTCAAAATCAATTGTATAGCAAGAGCCTAAAATTACCCATATATCTCTCTATTTCTTGAGGTAAAAAGCTTATTAAAATATAAAATGATCATCCATGGGTTATATATTTTTTTCAGATCAAATAGGTGATATTCAGTATTATTAGACATTTAGATAACAGAAGAAAATACTCTTAATCTAATCTTCCCGTTCATTATACTTCTTTAATAGTTACTGACTGATTAAGACTAATTATTCAAGTACGAGATAAGCAATATGGAGTAGGGTTCAAATATTTCCTCTGCAGCCACTAGCTATACTTGTATATTTAAAATGTTATTTGTTGCTAGCAAACCTCTTTTCTCACCTTAAATTAATAAATATTGTTTAATTAATTAACATAAATTGTGCCCACAAAAGACATGACATACACTAAACACTCAGTAAATGTTAGCTATTATTCGTAATACTAAGCACAATGAAATGGAAATTGTTTAAATTAACAGATCAACATTATCAGGCTAATATCCAGATGGGTCAAATTTTGCATACAGGTATTATGTGCATGTGCTTATTTCCGGTATGATTTTTACAAGAGTAACTCATTGATGTCCAGTGAATATCTTTGGAAAGTCGCATGCCCACCTGCTTTTCCCCTCTACAAGCAGCAAATGAGCAGCTGGAGTGTAAACCAAAGCCTTCAACACGGTCTAATCCTAACACAGCATGTGGTTCTTCTTCCTACCTGGTCTTAAACACATTGCATTTTATTTAGGGTAGACAGAACATATCACATAAAATAAAGCTATCTTTTTTTTTTAACTTTGAATATGATGTCTTCTGATTTTGAGTGGACAGGGGAGTTGCCTGACCCAGCCATCAGAAAGACAATAATTTTTGACAGAATGCGGAGATGCTTCAGGGGTTCTACAAGAAAAGTGTTCCTTACAAACCACAACAATTTACAGGGTCAGAGTTGTCTGTTCATTACTCTTATTCATTTTGGGTTCCAAGGAAGATTTTATTTGAAAAAATATTATTGCCTAGGGCTAAACTGAGATTGTTAAATGTTTTCTCACTGATTACTTTATTATATTATATGTCCTATGATCATAAATTGTCTATATGTTTAGCTTGTTATCAGTGCATTTCCTAAGACAGAATGAAGAATCTATGCTGAATGCTAATTCCAGCCGTGACTGAGGGTTTTCTAAATTGTGGTAGTCATTTAGCAGGCTATTATTCTGCATAAGACTGTGGCCTTAGAGATCGTTTTTTGTATTCCTTAACTTTTTGTTTTGAATTTGTTCAAGTTGTCTAGGGATGCTTCTGAACGTGTTATGTAAATATATATCATCTTTTTCTTAACCATGAAATCTAAATATGTAACAGCTTTCCTTCCTTCCTTCCTTCCTTCCTTCCTTCCTTCCTTCCTTCCTTCCTTCCTTCCTTTTTGCCAACTGGCTAGACATTACCACTGAGTAAATGACAATGTATATAGAACCAAAATAATATTAAATATGGGTATCTCCAAACTGAGAGCTCAGATAGTTTTATGATGTCTGTATTTCTTTTTTTTTTTCTTTTTCTTTTTTTTTTTTTTACAATCCTGCCTCCCAGTACTAATTAAATGAGATTATACACAAAAAGTATTTGACACACGCCTGGAATATATATGCTGGGCCCTCAATAAATAGTAGCAATTGTTTTTATCACTAAAGTAATGGAAGGCCCTGTCCCAGAACCTTGGGCATCCATTTGGAAAGTGACCCTTGTGGCTAAACCATTAACATCTGACTTTCATGAGCCCTCTCTCGCCTTGGGCCTTCTGCTCCCCTTGGGGTTCAAGAATTAGGTCAAGGTCACACAGCTGGTAAGCAGTAAAGGTAGGATTTGAACCCAGTTCTTCCCATCCCAGAACAAAGCCATCTATGATGTCTGTATTTCTTAGAAAGTGTTTATTCCCAAACCTATCTTATTGCAGAGCTAATTATATGCCAGCAGCAGATAGAAAACTGAAGACATGTGTGGTGTGAACTATAATTCCAATTATTATCTTACTTGGAAAGATATATGGCATATAAAGTGACTAATATATTCCCTAGCAATAACACACAATAAGAACTATAAAAATCACAATATTGTTTATATGAGAGTATGGTGTCACACAATTATTGATTTTAAACTTATGGATATCATACACGATGGGAAGTACTGTTAGACATGTCACCTCTTTAAGCAGCCAAGAGCAATATTGCATTACATTCTGCATCTTCAAGTTGCAATTCTAATAACTCCCTCTCTGGATTATTTTATGATGTGATAACTTCTGGATTTTTTTTAATGCCAGCATAAGAAATACTCAAAATATATGTTTTCTTTTTTTAGACTACTTAGCTTCAAGCCCAGCTCCGTCATTTATTACATGTGCTTTGTGCTTTTTAAATGAAAATAGTAATAGTACCCACGTTGCAAAGTAATTGAGTCCTAAATGAGAATATAAACTGAGTGTCACAGCAAGTGCCTGATAAATATTAGATGTCAAAAATATTAGCTATCACATCTATAAAAGCACCATGATGATGTCATTATACTATAATTACAAAGAATATTAAAGATCTTTTCAAAACCACTGAGGTAAAGTCCATAATTCTGTTATATAAACATAGAGCACAGTTTTAATGCCTCTTCTTTGAGTAGCACTTACAAAATATGAAGTTTTTAAAATTTTATTTTAACATTTACTTCTACATATTTGTGGGGTACAGTGTGTTGTTTCAATACATGCATATATTGCACAATGGTTCACTTAGGGTAGACAGCACAAAAGACATTACCTCACTTAATCACTACTTTAAACTTATAAGATATGTTTGACATGGTTAATTGTGTGCATTTTACTGACAAGTAAATGGGGGGTGGTGACAAGCAAAGACACAAAGCTTATCTCCCAACACACGGCGGATAGTGGCCAAGCTGTGGGCATCTGTCCACTACAACAGTCATTCTCAAAGTGTGGTCCCTAGACAACAGCATTAGCATCACATGGGACCTTGTTAGAAATGCACATTACCAGCTCTACCCAGACCTGCTAAATCAGAAACTCTGCAAATAGAGCACCAAAATCTGTCTTTTTAATTAGCAATCTGGGTGATTTTAATGCATGCTAAAATTTGAGAGCCACTGAACTAGAAAAGGCAGCTAAGGATAATATCTAAAATATGAGCAACAAGCAGTTAATAGTTATCAATTTTGTAAAAATCATGGATATGAATATGAAATTAGTATGGCCATCTTTTAGAAACATTACCAGCTATTGTGTATATTTTGATGATTCTTAAATGGGTGAATATACCTAGAAGTCAAATACAATTACAAACAACATATATATGGGAAATAATCCTTTTGGCCCCTTTTTTTCCCCATAATAGTTTTATTTTGTTTTATCCCAGCTTTACTGAGGTATAATTGACCAATGTAATTTGTATATATTTAATCTATACAAAGTGATTTGATATACATATGCATCGTGAAATGACTACCATAATCAGGCTAATTAACACCTTCATCACCTCACTTAGTTAACGCTTTTTGTGTGCTTTTCCCTAATCACACGTTCAGATAGTAATTCTGCTCACACATGTCATTTTACTTCAAGGAGAGTAATCCATGGCTGTCTCATAGATTTTAGAGTTTCATATAAAGTGGCTGAAGCTTAAAGTCTAAATGAGATATTTTGTCTTTAATTTAAAAAAAATTTGGCAAATTTTAAGGTGTTCATTATCTTGTATAATTTTCAAATCAATGCTGTCTCCTTAGCCCCAAATTAAACCCACTTAAGATTTTTTAAGAAGAATTTCCACATAGTAGTTTATATATTAAAAAAAAAAATCGTGTTCGTAATCAGACACAAGAGGGAATAGGACATTCTACTTTCTGGAATTACTGAAAAATTATCCCTTCAGATTCTCCTCCTTTTATTTCTTCTTGATTTTGTTGTTTATCTTTCTCTACCATTATTTAAATGTTGGTGTTCTGTAATGCATATCCTTAGCCTTATTATCTTCTCATTTTTCTCAAAAACTTAAATGATATAATTATCTTTCTGTTCTTAAACGACCATTGGTGCACTGATTATGCACGTCTAGATATCCAGCCCAACTATTTTCACTGGATCTGTTCCACCTAAATTCCACACTGCCATGGGTTTGCCATATAGACAATGCTTTCTAACACCCCTGTTTTTGGACACAGTGTTTTTTCTTCTTATATTGCCTGCCCTATCTTGTCTCTTGGCTAATCTGCAATATTCCTCTAAACCCATCTCAGATGACATCATCTCCAGAAAAGTTTTCATAGTCTCCTTGATTATGGGTTAGAAGGTCTTTTGACCATATTTTTTCATAATATTCTCTGATTTCTTCCATCATAGCACATATCATATCATGGTGCAGTTACTTAAATCTCTGTCTCCCCATTGAATGTGAGAATCTTAGAACGTGGGCTACATGTAGTAATTTTCAGGCTTCCAGAACTTGTTCTGTGGCACAGAACACTTAATGAAGATTTATTTGATGTGATATACAGGTTGTAAATAATATGGAATCAGGCATAACATGTTTAGCAGCAAGTACTTATACAGGCAAAAACTAGTAAGAGTTAACACTATTGCACTAGGATTTATTAGGCACTATTCTAATATATTAATAGTAAAATATTAATCGTCTAAACAACCCTGTGAGGTTGGTATTACTGTCATTCTCACTTTATATTAAACAGGTATAAGTAGATATTTACTATGCATACCATAAAGACAGTAAGTATGGAAAATGCAGATTAGACTAAATATATAATCATTCTAAAACATAGCTTGGAAAGCCACATATAAGAACTTTCCCAAACCTAAACAGCATATGTCTGAAATATGCATTTCTTAATTTGGAACAGAGTCATTAAAACAGCAGTTTTATGTCATCCCAGTACTTGAAGAGACAAGCTAAAGGGTCAGGCTAGAGAAAGGACTACCAAGTCATTCATCTAATAACAGAAACATCGGACCCAGCCCCAGTCTCTGGAACCACCTCCTGAGTTTCATAAGCAGGATCCTTGGGAAGGGAGGAGCTGGTTGTGATTACGTTGTCAGCGCGCACATGGCCTTTGGGACAGTGACTTCTCAGGCACAGGCTGCTCTCCCACTCATAAGTTGTCCTCTGAAGGGATGGTTACTAGGTTTCCAACTCTACATTGACAGTAATCATGTCCATCTTATTCACCAGTATGAACCCAGCACCTATTGAAAATAGCAGATACTCAATACATATTCGTTGAATTGCAAAATCAGTGAATAAATATTTACTTTACTTGTACGATCTGCAGATTCTAGGGAAATTTAGTTTACACATAAATTTTATTTTTTTACTCAAAATATTTTAACATTTATTTATACATATTTATGGTGTACAGTATGTTGTTTCAGTACATCATCTTTATTTTAAAAGCTTTTCTTTTATATAACAGATAGTGTTAAAATTAGAATTTGGGAGGCATTACTTAATTTCACATTATAAGAAAAATATTAACCTTCTGTAGATATATTATGAATGCTTGTGTGACTCTCAAAGAAAAATGCCAATCCTACTATGTGCACAGGAGGCCAAAATACTTAGAAAATTCACTTAGGAATATTCATTTAAAATAAAGTATAATTTACGTGTTTGTAAATTTTGAACAGGTTTAGCAGTATTGAAACAAACAATTCTGCTTTAAAACCACAAATGCATATTTTAATAAGGCCTAAAAACAAATGATTATAAACCCAGAGGATTTTCTTTGAAGGATAAAATTGGGATGAATCCCAGACAGGGCCATTTTTATTTTTTATGTAAATAGCTTTATATAATCAGAAGTATCAAATGGCATCTTACAGGATATAAATAATTACTTAGAAAAATTTAATTATATATACTTTCATATAACTGAATATGGTGACATTGGCATTCTGAGAATTTGGGTGTTTTCAGTGTGTTTTAATTGATACCTCTGTATTATATTTTATCCTCAAAATAAATAGCCCCAATTAGTTTATATTTTTGCTATTTATACTGTGTTCAGTGAATCTGTTTAATATGATTTTTATGATTATTTTCAGAGTCAAAGTGTTTTGTACTTCATAGGAATTCTTCCAGAAGGTGAACAGAGCAGGGGTATTCTCTGTTCAGAGATGTAGATCTAATGGTGAACAAAATACCTGGCATATAGTAGCACTTGAATAAATATTTATTTCCTTCCTGAAGACAAATTTTTCCTGGTGTATCAGGGTGAATTATCAGACTGATTTTACAAATAAGAGGGAAAATATTTAAACTACAGGGTAAGGATGCCTAAATAACCATTTGAAAATTCTTCCTTTTCTTAAGGCTCTGTAACTTTGGGATAATAAATTCATGTGTTTATCAGTTTATAATATTTTAAAGATTAGATTTTGCAATGGTATATGCTCTGTGCAAATGCAATTATGCTTAACAAAATTTTCAGACATAAATTAGTAAAAATGGAATATACAATGAGATAAAATTTCTCTCCAAATTTTAAGCTTAAGTATATATATATATTAAGTTCAAAGCTCACCTTGGGCTTTTCTTCATTAAACCTTCTCTTTCTGAGAGTATCTTCTTTCTCCTCATGAGTGGAAACTCAGTCATTCTTGATTTCTCTCACATTTTAATTTAGTCCATAAGAAAGTACTTCAAAAGTACATCCTGAATCCTAACATTTTTCATCACAACCACTTGCCCAAACCACTGTCAGGGACTATTGCACTACTGTGATTATAGATATATAAAATATATTAACAGGTAACATTAGTACCAATCTGTCTTCCTTGCTTTCTTTCACGTGGCCCCCACCCCGACCTCATTTTCTCCATGCACCAACCTGAGCAATGATTGATAAAGGCACATGAGTTGTGCAAGCCCTTGGTTCACAGCCTGCCAGTGGGTTCCAGTCATTGCTCTCAATATTATCACCTACCACATATGTACTATGGGCTTTGAGGCATTGACTTTGTCTCCCACTATTTCTCCCCTCTGCTTCACTGATGCCAGTCGATACAGAGTTGCTCAAACACATCAAACAAATCCCACACTAGGCATTTTGTACTTGATCTCTTAACCTTCACACTCTTCTCCTCAGACAAGAGCCTGGCTTCTTTCCTCTATTTGTTCAGTTCTCTGTTCAAATGTCACCTTCTCAATGAGGTCTACCTTAGCCACTCTCTAAAATGGCACATTCTCCCACTCTACTGGCTCTCAGCTTCCTAACGTTGCCTTATTTGTCTTTTTAGCTGTAACCACCACCAGATGGACACCTCCTCTAGAATATAGTCTTCATGAGAGAAAGAACTCTTTCTCCTCTGTTTACTGCCTATAGTGTCAGCACCTGACACAGTGCCTGGTATATAGAAGGCAATTAATAAATATTTATTGAATTAATAAATTGTCAAGAGCTTAATAATTTAACTAAATATTAAAATATGTTAATGGATAATATTAGGACCAATCCATTTAAAAATATATATAGATAAATAGCTAGATAAATGTGTTCACCTTTTTCAGTAATATGTAAATCTTGTTATCACCCTGGAATGTAGATTAATTTTAGTCAATAGCTTGGCAAGTATAATAAAACATCATTTAGTAATTTAAAGTTTGTATAAAGTGAGTAATCAAGCCACTTCGTCATAAATCTACCAACCACCTTCAAGATAGCTAATATGATTATTTTTAATACATGTTTTTTGGAATTAGTGTGTCAAATTTGAAATGCCAACAAATTTTTGGTTTGGTTATGTTTGTTACAGTGTATTAAAGTGTTTTATTCCCTGTACTTTTTTGAAAAAGATCCTCAAGAGAGAAAAACAATTCCAGAAAATCGAATACTCAACCAAGACAAAAGATTAGAAATAGAAGATGAAACAACTATGGTAAATAACACTCCAATATATCTGAAATGTCACTAGCAAAAGAAAGTACTTTAGACTTGGGGCACTTTTTTACTTAGAACTAATATTGTTGTAGAGTTTTTGAATGTTCAAATTTATCACTATCAAATTATCTTAAATAATATTGATTTTATGTTAACTTGACTCCACTGACTTAACTAGTTGGTAAATTAATCCATGTAAGTTGCTCACTAGGTAATGAAGCTTAGAAGAAAATAGCGCAATTTTCAAAATTTGTATTATTGTCAAAGCAAGTACTATACATTGGAACCCTATACCCTCAATTTGTTTTTTTATGTAAGGGTGTAATCTCAGGGTGAGTGGTCTAGTTAATCCAGCACAACCACCAACATCAGGTCAACATTTTTCCTCTCAAGGAAGAGCACCTACTGAGAGTTTTTGTTCTCACAACATAATCTTGGATTTCCATGTACTTGTAGGTCAGGTGAATGGTATTTTAGTAGTCCTTATGTTCTTAAATTCGCTTCACTAATATATAGCAATTAATGCAATATGTTTGATTACAGTTGTCACATGTGGAACTTCTTTAGCATTTCTGACAGGCATGCAACCATGAACATCACCATAACATGAAAATAAGACACAATGTCAGTTGATATAACGATTGATTTTTTAAATTTCCCATGAGACACAGGATGCTTTATACTTATACTGGAATTTTAAAATATATCTTCACAAAGGTTAGAATATTACAACTTCAGTCCAGAAATTAACAGATACAAAAAAATATGTAACACAGCTTTTATTGTTATCATAATCAAATCCTCACTGTGTTTATTGTGTGGGAAACAGAGACAGGAAACTCAGAACAATGATCTATAACAATGGAATGACATTTTTTCCTTGATATCTTCAGAAGAACTGAAAGAGCTATAACTTCAGAAGTAACATCTTCTGTTTACTAATACAATAGCTTGTTTTTCTAAAATTAAACAGTGCAATTAGATTGATTTTTATAGTGATAAATTGTGCATAAGGTGCGGTTGGTAAAGTACAAAATAAAAAGCTGCATAATTGGCTAACTTCTTTGAAGGCTTAATAAGACCATTTATGACAGCAGTTTTGGTGGGAGATAATTATTGCATTTGGAAGCATGCAGAATTTAAATGTCTTTGGAAAATTTTGTGGTATATATCTAGTAGGTTAAGCTCAGGACTCTAAAACCAAGAAAACCATGAAACAACAGAAAATAATTCAAGGAGATATTGTTGAAGAAAAAAACTGTGGACTAAGAACAGAATAAGAGGAGCCACTAGTATTTTAAAAGTCGAGAAAAAAGAAATAATTCAAGAAGACAGAAATGAAATATTCAAAGAGATATAAGGACTCTCGGAAGAGTTTACAGTCAGGAATTCCAAGGGGATAGAGCTTGAAGTAGCCAATGTTCAGCAGTGTAAATTATTAGGAACAGTGTCATACTCTGAGGTGGTTACTTTAAGGTACAACTTTAGGGGTGGATCTGATGCTTCATCATGACCTCAGGTTCCAGGTTATTTAGTGTACAATTAGAATCCCCACACTTTAAAAACAGCATGTGTTTGACCTGGCCATATACCTGTCAAATGACAAGTTCTATGAATAATATTATAAATCAGTTTTCATTAGTGAAACCAGTGGTTTTCAAAAGATGTTATACTGACTGAACTATTTTGAAGGTACTCTTTTCAAAGTATCAGCATGTAGAAACTTCTGTAGTATGCATTCTTACGGACGGGGTCAATGGATTAATCTTTAAATTGTCCTGCGTCTTGCTGTGAATTTAAAGAATTATCCTTGCCAGTTAGCCTTAACTGAATCTTGACCAAAGATTATTGTCATATTTTTTAACTTGTTTTATTTTTAAATTTCATTTTTAATTTATTTATGCCAGTTAGCATATTCATTCTTACAAATCGTGATATTTCTTTGTGCCCTTTACCCGATCTATTTTTTTAAGTGAACCTTTCATGTGAGCTAAATTTACCAGATAGCTGGAATTCCCTTGAATCCGCAATATGGTTTGCATGATTCTTTTTGTGTGTGCTTGCTAAAAATATTTGTATAATAAACGGCCACATCGATGGCAGATTTTGACCTGAGACACTCTTTTATTAAACCTGAAAATACGGTTATACAATGTCAAACATTACAGCAGAGATTTTTCATCTTCTAAAAAGGAACGAAGAATTGTTCATAACCAAAAGCCTTCCCATGTGCAATAGTGACCTCATGAGCTAAGGACAAAATTGACCACTGGAATTTAGAATGTGGAGGCTGCTGTTGATCTGTGCCACAGAAGTTTCAGTGTTGCTGTGGAAGCATAAATCTATCCACAATAGACTGAAAAGCAAATAAGATGAAAGAAAGTGATGAAAACACCTAAATTGAAAAAGTTCTCATTCTCATTGCCCAGTGTATTCTATTTTGATAAATAATAAATATACTTGAACTTTTATTCATTGTAAGGCTGAGGAAGGAAAATATTTAAAATCATAGACTTTAAAACAGTGGAATTGTTACAAAATATCTTAAAATAACACAAATATTTGTTTTTCACTTCAATATATGTGGTAACTTTAAAAATAAGAATTAATATTCTTTTGACTAACGTATTTCCATCCAAATAAAAATGTCACCCTTTTAATGGAGAATATAAAATTTTAATTTCAGGTATAAAAGATAATTTAAAAATACCATTTGACAAACATGCCATTTTATATTGAATAGTATCTTTAAACTGATATTTTTTTTATTCAAAGACAGAAAAAAAAGAGTGAATGGAATCATTATTTCCCTGAATGATGCAGGAAATGTTATATTTATGTGTCTAAAAATTTGTTTCAAGAGAAAACCCTTTTGAAAACTAAAGAAAAATTGAGGGCTCTGAGTGACAGATAATTTTTTATAATAGCATCTTTCATTATATATTCCATACGGATTCACGATGGAAAATTATAATACAATAGGTTTTCACGTCAAATATTAAGCTAATTACCGATGTAGCTGTCTACTCTGAGAGTTAATGGGGTAAGTTAAATACAGAGAACTGTCATTTTGTCTAGACAGTTAAATGACTGAGTTATCTTTTTAAAAAGTCATTTTAGAAATATGTGAGGTCAAAAAGTATCTATTAAGTTTACATTTCTAATCCTTAATGGAACTCTCCAAACTACCCACCATTCTACCTAACAAACTATATGAACAAGCGAATAACACCACAGTTATTAAAACAAATACATCAACTCTTCGTCATAGACATAATTTTTTGAGGTTAACTTAGAAAGGGAATGCAAGGTGGGTAAGTAGATTAATATTGAAACATATACCTGATATTTATCTGAACCTAGCCTTTAGTTACTCATACTTTAATGTTTGTCATTATATTTCTATGCATTAAGCCAGGGAATTGTGAGACACACTAGTCTCATAATATTACAAAAAGAATATTACAAATGGAAAGAGGATGCAATGAGTAATATTCAAAAATAAAAAATGTATATCTATAGTTAAAGGTGTAGTTGAAAGCAGTCTATGCCCACAGTGGTGTGTTGGACTTGCGGAGGGAGAGAACATACCTTGGGATACAAAGTGGAGTGGGGGGATAGGGGGATAGGAAGGGAGGTAAGGGATAATTGGGTGGGGGACAAGGGGTATAATCGCAATTTGTAGTAATGGGCATGCTGCCAGTATGAATCTGGCCATCACATCTTGGACACGACTGGTCGACAATGACCTTTGTACAACATGAATATTCATAACCGATAATAAATAAATAAACAAACAAATAAATAAATAAATAGGTTATTATTTAAAATAATATATATTTTTTATATATTAAAACATATTAAAGTGACATATTTTGTTGGACAATATCACCACTGCATGTGGGAATCCCTGCTGGTAGTATATCTGATAACATGCTATAAATATTATCATAATTATAATTCATTCTGTTTTTTGATAGAATGTCCCTATTTAGTGTACATCCTGTAGAGTTTTGTTCAAAATGAGCCTGATGAAAAATCTGTTGTCATTTGATTAATAGAGTTACTTCTCTACTGCTGAAAAAAAAAGAAAAAGCAGTCTATGCAAGAAAAAATATTTTTTTTAAATTTCTTCAATAAAAGTAACACTTTTTCCATTCATTTAATATATGAAATATCACTTTGTAATGGTTTAAACCTATTGTATGCTGTCAAAAAGCACAGGAATAATTAAGTGAAATCTTAAACATTATTCATAAATGCTGTGTGGTGAGGCTTTTGAGATTCCACTTGAAAACTATTTAAATGTTTTTTTCCAAATTTTCCACCAATACCACAATTTTATCATAGTAAAACATTAAATATGAATTAATTCAGTAACAAAAGATAATTTAAAAATATTATTTGACAAACATGTCATTTTATACTGAATAACATTTTTAAACTGATATACTTTTGATTCACAGACAGAAAAAAAGAATGAGTAGAGTCATTATTTATATCACCAGAATACTTACTAGCGAAATTAAAAACAAAATTTTAAAACTGCCTCAAAAGAAAATTCTGGACATTTATTCATATGCCACAACCCTCTGTTTTTCTCACATTAGGATGGCAACGGTTACAGAGAAATCATAGGATCAGTTTGGGGTTAAGTGAAATAGAGAATGTAAAGGTCATAGCACATTGCTCGGTAAATTCTAGCAGCAAATAAGCATAGTTATTATGATAAGATAATATATTATTTCCTTCAATAAACATACATTTTGGGATTTGCAATCCTTGATATTCATTTCCTCCAATTTATCCTCTAATGATCAAATTGATGGAAGTTATAAATAATTTAAAATATATATATATATAAAGTAGCACCACCGCTGCTGCATTCAGGAACAAGACGTTTAAAAAAAGAAAAGGTATATGTATAAGCAGTATAATTCACATTTGTAATGTTAAATTCTGTAAATGCATTACAAATGCATCAAGTTATTTAACCGTGGCAAAATAAAAATATGCAATATTCCCCCCAAATTTCTTCATGTCTCTTTGTAGTCAACCTTGCCCTTCACTCCCAAACCCTGGCAACCCATAATTTGTTTTCTGTCTCTGTTGTTTTTCCTTCTTAAGTACAAAAGAAATGAAATCATGCACAACACATTCTTTTGAGCCTGCCTTCTTAAGTTTAGCATAATCCAGTTGAGATTTATCCATTTTTTTATTGAAACATAATTGATTATACATATGTGTGGGTACAGAGTTGACTATCAGTATTTGTGTACAATATGTGATGATCAAATCAGGATAATCAGCATATTCATCAGTGCAAAATTTAATCATTCTTTGTGTTCCTTAACCAATTTCTCTCTATCCGCCCTCTTTGCAATCCTTGATATTCATTTCCTCCAATTTATCCTCTAATGATCAAATTGATGGAAGTTATAAATAATTTAAAATATATATATATATAAAGTAGCACCACCGCTGCTGCATTCAGGAACAAGACGTTTAAAAAAAGAAAAGGTATATGTATAAGCAGTATAATTCACATTTGTAATGTTAAATTCTGTAAATGCATTACAAATGCATCAAGTTATTTAACCGTGGCAAAATAAAAATATGCAATATTCCCCCCAAATTTCTTCATGTCTCTTTGTAGTCAACCTTGCCCTTCACTCCCAAACCCTGGCAACCCATGATTTGTTTTCTGTCTCTGTTGTTTTTCCTTCTTAAGTACCAAAGAAATGAAATCATGCACAACACATTCTTTTGAGCCTGCCTTCTTAAGTTTAGCATAATCCAGTTGAGATTTATCCATTTTTTATTGAAACATAATTGATTATACATATGTGTGGGTACAGAGTTGACTATCAGTATTTGTGTACAATATGTGATGATCAAATCAGGATAATCAGCATATTCATCAGTGCAAAATTTAATCATTCTTTGTGTTCCTTAACCAATTTCTCTCTATCCGCCCTCTGGTGGTACCATTTTGAATTCCCATCGGCAATTTATGAGATTTCCTGTTGCTCCACATTGTCACCAACAATTAATATTGTTAATATTTATTTTATTTCAGCCATTCTAATATATAGTGATATCTCATTATGATGCTAGTTTACATTTTCTTAATGATTAATATTGATGAGCATATTTTTATCCACTTTTTTATCATCTGTATATCTACTATGGTGACATTTCTGTTAAAATAGTTTGCTTATTTTTGTCGTTTATTTTTCCTTATTATTGAGTTTTAAGAGTTCTTAATATATTCTGGATACAAGTCTTTTATCAAATAGGTGTTTTGCAAATATTTTTCTAGGCTGTGGCTTCTCTTTTAGCTTTAACAGTATCATTGAAAGAGAAGAAATTTTAAATTTTATCACAACTTACTAATTTTTGTCTGTAATGATTCATGTCTGGTGTCATATCTAAGAAATGTTTGCATTTCTTAGGTCACAAATTTTTTTTTATATATTTTCTTCTAGAAGTTTTGTATTTTGGTTTTACATTTATGTCTATGATCTATTTTGACTTAAATTTCGTATATGGTGCAAAGGTGCAAAGTATAGGTGGTTTTGTTTTGTTCTGTTTTTGCATGTGAATATACAGTAGTACCAGCGACACCAGGTGAAAATAATATTTATTCTCCAGTAGATTGCCTTTGCACCTTGTTGAAAATCAATTATATATGTATGTATGCGTGTGTGTCTATATATGTGTGTGTGGATTATATTGTGTTTTATTGATCTATATGTTTATCCTTTTTCCAGTATCCTCTCTTCAAACTGTAATATCCTCATATTTGAGTCATTATTTTGATAAATATAATATATAGATAAATAAATATTGGAAATATACATACATACAACTTCAAGTATTTACATGAGGAAGTAATTAAATAATTGCAGGAAGATTTCAAGAGGAAAAACCTTAAATAAAAAAATCTTACACATCATCCTTTTTGTATATATTGTATTTGTATTTATTGACTGTCGAATCACATTGTAGTTTTTATAATAAATTTTAAAATCTAGTAGAGCAAGTCAACATTTTTCATTTTTGAAATTGTTTTGCCTCTTTAATTCCTTTGTTTTTTCACATATTTACTATCAGCTTATCAATTTCTACAAAATGTTTCAATTTGGGGAGAATTTCCATCTTACTGATTTTGAATCTTCTAAAACATGATGACTATATATACCTCCATTTATTTAAGTCTTTTATTTCTTTCTTCAATGTTTTATAGATTTCAGCATAGAGATTCTGCACAAATTTGATTATATTTGTACCTAAGTATTTCATGGTTTTTGGTGCTATTCTAAAAGAAACTTTCTCCTTTAATTGCTAATCTTCATTGCCAGTAGATATAAGTAAGTTGCTTTTCACATATTTATCTAGTTTTATATGACAATGCTGAACTCACCTATCTAGAAACTTTCATGTGCATTCTTTGGGATTTTGTAGATAGCAAAAAATCTCTGTCTTCCTTTCCAATCTTGATGCCTCTTATTTTTGTTGTTTATTTACTTATTGGTTTTGTCGTTGCCATTTCCTTGTTGTGGTCTCCTAAACCTCAAGTATGATGTTGAAGAGGTGTGGCAAAAGAAGACATCCTTGCCTTTCCCCAGACTTAGGAGGAAAGCATTTAGTCTCCCGTCTTTATGTACAATGTTAACTAAGTTTTTCATAGAGACTGTTTGCCAGGCTGAGAAGTTCCCTTCTAGTCTTAGTTTTATGTGTCTTCTTTAAATGAATGGATGTTGATTATTTTTAAATATTTTTTTCTTATTTAGATGATTTAGATTTAGCATCTTATTTAGATGATTAGTTGTTTTATATTTTTTTCTATAGTCTTTTTATATAGTAAATTGCATTGATTAGTTTTCAATGTTGAACCACCCTTATATTTCTGAAATAAACCCCACTTGCTTATGACATATTATGCATTTTATATATCTCTGAATAACATTTGCTGCTATTTATTGATAGTTTTTTCATCAATATTCATGGGGTATATTGGTCTGTAGCTTTATTTTTTTCCTCAAGAAATGTCTTTTCTGTGGTCTAGGTAACTGCTGTCTTCAAGGAATGACAGGAATATTCTCTTCTCTTCCTGTTTTCTGCAGTAGTTTGTGTAAGATTGGTATTACTGTTTGCTATTTGATGGAATTTGCCAGTGAAATCATCTGTAACTGGAGTTTTCTTTGCTGGAACATTTTTAGTTAAAATTTAATTTTTTAAAGTCACAGACTTTAGTGGATATTTAAAGGTCACATTTTGGAGCCAATTAGGTAATGAGTGTGAGGTTAGAGGTGACTCATGGCATTTTTTGTTAAAGACTTCTAGGCACCGATTTAATAAAATCAGGGTGATAAACCAAATTTGGGGCTGGATGTATTTATGCATCTACAGTATCATTGCACTATGGCAGAGATATTCTCTTTCATAAGGTCATGTTGCAACTCTTGTAAAATCTATCTCAGAAATTCGTAACTGCAGATTAGAATATTCAGGAATACTTAGGAAAAAAAAAAGAGAACTAAGTGGTTATACAGACAGAGTCTGGTAGAAGCTATAGAGAAAAGAAAATACTTTTCTCATTATCAAGCTAGCCATCGTGTCTGTTAGGACTCAAATGTGTCCCCCAAAAGTTCCTATGTTGGAAAGTTGATCCCCAGTGTAACAGTGTTAGGAGGATGGGAAACCTGATTATGATATTTAAAAGGTGAGGCCTTTGAGAGGTGATTGGTTGCGAGGACTGTGCCCTCATGAACTGATTAATCCATTCATGAAGAAGTGACTTTCATGGATGTGGACTGGTGGCACATAAGTAGCACAGGATTTCTTTGGATCTTTCTCTCCATGTGATACTCTGCATTACCAAGGGACCCTGTAGAGAGTTTCCACCCAGAAGGCTCTCGCTAGATGTGCCCCCTGGACCATGGACTTTCCAGCCTCCAAAACTGTAAAAAATAAATTTCATTTTTCTATAAGTTGCAATTTTAGGTATTCTGTCATAAGCAACAGAAATGGACTAATACAGTGTCTTTGCTGCTTTAAAAAATTGTGGATCTTGATAAAAGTCTTGTTTTATGTTATTAAATAATAGATAGTACAGTGATGTGGATTTCAAATTTGTATGACTAATATTACATATTTCAACAATCCTATTACATTTCCAACATTTAGCCAAGTTTAATCCACACCAGTAAGGCATGCTCTGTACACCTAATTATGCTTATGGGTCCTAAGTATTCTTCCCTTTATCAGAGACCTATCATCATCCCTACTCTTCAAAGTTACTCAGATTATCTCAAAATATGCTCCTTGATTCCTTTTTTCTATAT
>NW_007737165.1:55230-56090 GCF_000696425.1 Galeopterus variegatus
TATTTCAACAATCCTATTACATTTCCAACATTTAGCCAAGTTTAATCCACACCAGTAAGGCTTGCTCTGTACACCTAATTATGCTTATGGGTCCTAAGTATTCTTCCCTTTATCAGAGACCTATCATCATCTCTACTCTTCAAAGTTACTCAGATTATCTCAAAATATGCTCCTTGATTCCTTTTTTCTATATCCTTTTCTTCAACCTCATTTTGCATGAAATTCAGCCATCTTCCATGTTATGTCAATAATCACAAAATTAAGTTAAAAAGCCAGGCTACCATTTTATTGCAGCACTATTCACAATAGTCAGGATAAGGAATCAACCTATGTGTCCATGGAGAGATGAATGGATAAGGAAATGTGCTATATGTACACAATGGAATCCTACTGAGCTGTAATAAAGAATGAAATCCTGTCATTAGCGACAATATGGTTGAGACTGGAAGACATGTTAAGTGAGATAAGTCAAGGACAGAAAGATAAATAGTGCATGTTCTCACTCAAATGTGGGAGCTAAAAAAAGTTGATCTTATAGAAGTACAGAGTAGAATTATTTGATGCTGGAAAGTGGAGAGAAGCAGGAAGAGATTGGTTAATGGATACAAAACTACAGCAAAATAGGGAAAATAAATTTCAGGGATAAACAGTACTGCTAGGCATCTATAATTAACAATAACTTATTGCATGTTCTCAAATGGCTAAAAGAGAGGAGCTCAAATGCTCTCATCACAAAGAAATGATAAATTTGGGGGATGGTGAATATGCTAATTACCCTGATTTGATTAGCACACATTATATACATGTATTGAAATATAACTCTGTACCCCATAAATATGTACAATCAATATATGCCAATT
>NW_007737165.1:58993-60090 GCF_000696425.1 Galeopterus variegatus
CACTCATTTCCATTTATTTAATTTTATTGAAAAAAGTCATGACAGAAAATATTTTGGGTCTGGTATAAAAGAAAGAAGAGGAATAAGCTCTTAAGATTTTATGATTGTGCATGTACTTTAAAAAGTTTGTGGAAAAATGGAATTAAGAAATAATACAAATCTTTCCATGAACTTTTTGAAGACCCATCATATGCTTCCATCCTTCTGTGAAAACCTCAAATTAATTAAGTTTCTAGCCTGACTGCTAATATCTAACTCAATCTGGTACACACACAGGAACACATACACACCTACAGGCACACAAACTCCAGGTGCAATCTACCCCAGTACACCTTGTCATACTCTGCTTATGGGGAACTCCCACCCCAGATAATGAGGATTTCCAGCACTAAGTGGTTTCCAAAAAAAGAGAGCACTTTATTTTTCTAGTCAATCTGACATTGGTGATAAATAGTATTTCCCTTTTGGGTTCAAAACTAGAATTCACTCTGTTAAAATACGTAGAGGCTTTCTATTATCTGAAAATCTTGCATACTAGGTAGATTTCTGGCATTTTACTCGTTATGGAAAAACTCTGGGGCAGCAAAACAGCATAGAGGTAGTGTGAAGTTTATTATAATGAGATTTTAGTTGGGCTAAATTGCTTAGCAATGAATAAATACCGTCATACCTGCCAAAGGATCAACATGTTTCTTGGTATTATAAAACTGCAGCATTATAGTTTTAGAAAAACTAAACCAGTGAAAATACTATGGATAATTAAAATGTTACTGTATTATCTTCTAAAAACTAAGCTCTCTTTAATAAAATACATTTCATATTTCACACTAATATTTGACAGATTAAAATTTAATAAAATGCTAAGTCCCTCTTAAGATTTAAGATACATGGTTTCCCTGATTAGGTTTCATTTTAACTCTCTGTCAATGCCTATAACTTAATGAATTTATGTTGAAAGATATTATGTAACACTAATTCAAGAGTCAATATATACAAAAAAGATGATGTGTAAGATCATTTTTTATTTAGATTTCTCCTCTTGAAATCTTCCTGCAATTATTTGATTACTTCCTCATGTAAATACTTTGTCTGTACGT
>NW_007737165.1:61186-62486 GCF_000696425.1 Galeopterus variegatus
ATCTCAAAAAAGTAAAGTAGGTTTTTTGGACTCCTTTTATTTCAAAATCAGGTCATTGTCTTTGCCAGCAGGAAAGAAAAAGCTCCCCATGTATTTATGCAACACGATCGCCCCTACTTTTTGAACCACTCATGACTAGAGTTCCCCCTTTCCTTGCCAGAAACAGATTGATGTTTGCTTATGAGCTTTGTAGGAGTTGCCATTCAGCCCAACACTCAGCTTTGTCTTCTGTCCATAGCCTCAGACTAATTAGAAGCTCTGCTTGGTTAATAGGGTGACATGGTGGGCAATTTTTAAAAATTATTGATGGTAAATCTTTTATGACTTTAGATCAGCTATTTGTATGTGGAATGCTCTTGGTGAAGGTTAGGGTGCCGACAGTTTTCTATTTGTATAAAATGTTTAACCCATTTCCACACAAGATGAAACAAATATTTGTACATCAGAATGACTGATTCACAGTGCTTAATTGTGTACAATTTATACAGTTCTGCTATTTCTTCTTAGGTGTTTTTTAGACCACAAGAGTAGGAGTAAAGAACACATTGTATAAATATGTGTAACTAAAGAGAAATTTCCCATATGTGTGTGGGAGATAACTTCTCTAATATATGTATAAAAGGAATGGTAATATTTTTTTTCTAGTTATAAGGTGAACATGATAATAAATTCAGCAGCCTGTGAGCTTCAGTATTTTCTGATATTCTCTAGTCTCTTTTTTGCTGTTACTTGGTCCATCACTTGTCTTGTTTCCTTTGTTTCCGGACCACCTAGGGTTAATACACCTAAGAGTGGCATTACCACAAAGCCAGTGGCATACTGACAAGAGAGGGATCTAGGCATGAACTAAAAGACATAAAAGCTACTGATAATATTCTTTGTTTCTGATACAGTTCAGGAGATATAAAACTGGAGTGGACTTGAAAAAGTAAACAGGTGTCTAAAAAGAGACAGAGGGAGAAAAATCAGGGAGGATTATGGAGAAATAACTTGGAAGTGAGAAATATATGAATGCTAATCTTTCTACTCTCACTTATTTGAGTTGAGTAACTACATTTTGTGTCATTATTTTTTTGAAAAAAATTTTAAAAAACACTTGCTTAAGACTAACTTCATAGAATAAATACACACACATACAGACAGAGTCAATCTATGGTGAAATAAATTTAGAAAGTGTTAAAATTGGGCAATGTTTTATTGTGGTAGGGATTTTCAACATTTTCAAGCATGGTAATATATTGTGTGAATTTCTCAAATAGACTTATGGCTATACATTCTTAAACTCTTTAGATCACAGATT